>NC_065572.1:75988652-76273652 GCF_937616625.2 Mercurialis annua | reverse complement strand
GATTAACAAACTAATTGAATATTCATATTGTCAGTCACACTGTCTAAATCTTTTGTTCAGGTTCCAACTTCATCCGGTACGCTTATAGGGTCAAAAAACGCACCCAAACACCCCTCCCTGAGCTGTTTTGGGAAATGCACAAAAACCCCAAAAACGGAATAAAACGATAATTTATTTATCAAATAACTTTTCTATGATTTTAAATAATCCCAACTAGAAATGTTGTCCCAATACCAGATAACTTATCGAGCTAACAAAATTCCTAGTTAAACTCAACTTTTCAAAAATCCCTTTTCTAGCCTACTTCGGGCTATCAAAATTCATACATAAAACGGTCTGATTAACAAACTAATTGAATATTCATATTGTCAGTCACACTGTCTAAATCTTTTATTGAGGTTCCAACTTCATCCGGTACGCTTATAGGGTCAAAAAACGCACCCAAACACCCCTCCCTGAGCTGTTTTGGGAAATGCACAAAAACCCCAAAAACGGAATAAAACGATAATTTATTTATCAAATAACTTTTCTATGATTTTAAATAATCCTAACTAGAAATGTTGTCCCAATAACAGATAACTTATCGAGCTAACAAAATTCCTAGTTAAACTAAACTTTTCAAAAATCCCTTTTCTAACCTACTTCGGGCTATCAAAATTCTTACATAAAACGGTCTGATTAACAAACTAATTGAATATTCATATTGTCAGTCACACTGTCTAAATCTTTTGTTCGGGTTCCAACTTCATCCGGTACGCTTATAGGGTCAAAAAACGCACCCAAACTCCCCTCCCTGAGCTGTTTTGGGAAATGCACAAAAACCCCAAAAACGGGATAAAACGATAATTTATTTATCAAATAACTTTTCTATGATTTTAAATAATCCCAGCTAGAAATTTTGTCCCAATAACAGATAACTTATCGAGCAAACAAAATTCCTAGTGAAACTCAACTTTTCAAGAATCCCTTTTCTAGCCTACTTCGGGCTATCAAAATTCTTACATAAAACGGTCTGATTAACAAACTAATTGAATATTCATATTGTCAGTAACACTGTCTAAATCTTTTGTTCAGGTTCCAACTTCATCCGGTACGCTTATAGGGTCAAAAAACGCACCCAAACTCCCCTCCCTGAGCTGTTTTGGGAAATGCACAAAAACCCCAAAAACGGGATAAAACGATAATTTATTTATCAAATAACTTTTCTATGATTTTAAATAATCCCAGCTAGAAATGTTGTCCCAATAACAGATAACTTATCGAGCTAACAAAATTCCTTGTCAAACTAAAGTTTTCAAAAATCCCTTTTCTAGCCTACTTCGGGCTATCAAAATTCTTACATAAAACGGTCTGATTAACAAACTAATTGAATATTCATATTGTCAGTCACATTGTCTAAATCTTTTGTTCAGGTTCCAACTTCATCCGGTACGCTTATAGGGTCAAAAAACGCACCCAAACTCCCCTCCCTGAGCTGTTTTGGGGAATGCACAAAAACCCCAAAAACGGAATAAAACGATAATTTATTTATCAAATAACTTTTCTATGATTTTAAATAATCCCAACTAGAAATGTTGTCCCAATAACAGATAACTTATCGAGCTAACAAAATTCCTAGTTAAACTCAACTTTTCAAGAATCCCTTTTCTAGCCTACTTCGGGCTATCAAAATTCTTACATAAAACGGTCTGATTAACAAACTAATTGAATATTCATATTGTCAGTAACAATGTCTAAATCTTTTGTTCAGGTTCCAACTTCATCTGGTACGCTTATAGGGTCAAAAAACGCACCCAAACTCCCCTCCCTGAGCTTTTTTGGGAAATGCACAAAAACCCCAAAAACGGGATAAAACGATAATTTATTTATCAAATAACTTTTCTATGATTTTAAATAATCCGAACTAGAAATGTTGTCCCAATAACAGATAACTTATCGAGCTAACAAAATTCCTAGTTAAACTCAACTTTTCAAAAATCCCTTTTCTAGCCTACTTCGGGCTATCAAAATTCATACATAAAACGGTCTGATTAACAAACTAATTGAATATTCATATTGTCAGTCACACTGTCTAAATCTTTTGTTCGGGTTCCAACTTCATCCGGTACGCTTATAGGGTCAAAAAACGCACCCAAACTCCCCTCCCTAAGATGTTTTGGGAAATGCTCAAAAACCCCAAAAACGGAATAAAACGATAATTTATTTATCAAATAACTTTTCTATGATTTTAAATAATCCGAACTAGAAATGTTGTCCCAATAACATATAACTTATCGAGCTAACAAAATTCCAAGTTAAACTCAACTTTTAAAAAATCCCTTTTCTAGCCTACTTCGGGCTATTAAAATTCATACATAAAACGGTCTGATTAACAAACTAATTGAATATTCATATTGTCAGTCACACTGTCTAAATCTTTTGTTCAGGTTCCAACTTCATCCGGTACGCTTATAGGGTCAAAAAACGCACACAAACTCCCCTCCCTGAGCTTTTTTGGGAAATGCACAAAAACCCCAAAAACGGGATAAACGATAATTTATTTATCAAATAACTTTTCTATGATTTTAAATAATCCCAACTAGAAATGTTGTCCCAATAACAGATAACTTATCGAACTAACAAAATTCCTAGTTAAACTCAACTTTTCAAAAATCCCTTTTCTAGCCTACTTCGGGCTATCAAAATTCATACATAAAACGGTCTGATTAACAAACTAATTGAATATTCATATTGTCAGTCACACTGTCTAAATATTTTGTTCAGGTTCCAACTTCATCTGGTACGCTTATAGGGTCAAAAAACGCACCCAAACTCCCCTCCCTGAGCTGTTTTGGGAAATGCACAAAAACCCCCAAAACGGAATAAAAAATGTTGTCCCAATAACAGATAACTTATCGAGCTAACAAAATTCCTAGTTAAACTCAACTTTTCAAGAATCCCTTTTCTAGCCTACTTCGGGCTATAAAAATTCTTACATAAAACGGTCTGATTAACAAACTAATTGAATATTCATATTGTCAGTGACATTGTCTAAATCTTTTGTTCAGGTTCCAACTTCATCTGGTACGCTTATAGGGTCAAACAACGCACCCAAACACCCCTCCCTGAGCTGTTTTGGGAAATGCACAAAAACCCCAAAAACGGAATAAAACGATAATTTATTTATCAAACAACTTTTCTATGATTTTAAATAATCCTAACTAGAAATGTTGTCCCAATAACAGATAACTTATCGAGCTAACAAAATTCCTAGTTAAACTAAACTTTTCAAAAATCCCTTTTCTAACCTACTTCGGGCTATCAAAATTCTTACATAAAACGGTCTGATTAACAAACTAATTGAATATTCATATTGTCAGTCACACTGTCTAAATCTTTTGTTCAGGTTCCAACTTCATCCGGTACGCTTATAGGGTCAAAAAACGCACCCAAACTCCCCTACCTGAGCTGTTTTGGGAAATGCACAAAAACCCCAAAAACGGGATAAAACGATAATTTATTTATCAAATAACTTTTCTATGATTTTAAATAATCCCAACTAAAAATGTTGTCCCAATAACAGATAACTTATCGAGCTAACAAAATTCCTAGTTAAACTCAACTTTTCAAAAATTCCTTTTCTAGCCTACTTCGGGCTATCAAAATTCTTACATAAAACGGTCTGATTAACAAACTAATTGAATATTCATATTTTCAGTAACACTGTCTAAATCTTTTGTTCAGGTTCCAACTTCATCCGGTACGCTTATAGGGTCAAAAAACGCACCCAAACTCCCCTCCCTGAGCTGTTTTGGGAAATGCACAAAAACCCCAAAAACGGGATAAAACGATAATTTATTTATCAAATAACTTTTCTATGATTTTAAATAATCCCAACTAGAAATGTTGTCCCAATAACAGATAACTTATCGAGCTAACAAAATTCCTAGTTAAACTCAACTTTTCAAAAATCCCTTTTCTAGCCTACTTTGGGCTATCAAAATTCTTACATAAAACGGTCTGATTAACAAACTAATTGAATATTCATATTGTCAGTAACACTGTCTAAATCTTTTTTCAGGTTCAAACTTCATCCGGTACGCTAATAGGGTCAAAAAACGCACCCAAACTCCCCTCCCTGAGCTGTTTTGGGAAATGCACAAAAACCCCAAAAACAGAATAAAACGATAATTTATTTATCAAATAACTTTTCTATGATTTTAAATAATCCCAACTAGAAATGTTGTCCCAATAACAGATAACTTATCGAGCTAACAAAATTCCTAGTTAAACTCAACTTTTCAAGAATCCCTTTTCTAGTCTACTTCGGGCTATCAAAATTCTTACTAAAAACGGTCTGATTAACAAACTAATTGAATATTCATATTGTCAGTCACATTGTCTAAATCTTTTGTTCAGGTTCCAACTTCATCCGGTACGCTTATAGGGTCAAAAAACGCACCCAAACTCCCCTCCCTGAGCTGTTTTGGAAAATGCACAAAAACCCCAAAAACGGGATAAAACGATAATTTATTTATCAAATAACTTTTCTATGATTTTAAATAATCCCAACTAGAAATGTTGTCCCAATAACAGATAACTTATCGAGCTAACAAAATTCCTAGTTAAACTAAACTTTTCAAAAATCTCTTTTCTAGCCTACTTCGGGCTATCAAAATTCTTACATAAAACGGTCTGATTAACAAACTAATTGAATATTCATATTGTCTGTAACACTGTCTAAATCTTTTGTTCAGGTTCCAACTTCATCCGGTACGTTTATAGGGTCAAAAAACGCACCCAAACTCCCCTACCTGATCTGCTTTGGGAAATGCACAAAAACCCCAAAAACGGGATAAAACGATAATTTATTTATCAAATAACTTTTCTATGATTTTAAATAATCCCAACTAAAAATGTTGTCCCAATAACAGATAACTTATCGAGCTAACAAAATTCCTAGTTAAACTCAACTTTTCAAAAATTCCTTTTCTAGCCTACTTCGGGCTATCAAAATTCTTACATAAAACGGTATGATTAACAAACTAATTGAATATTCATATTTTCAGTAACACTATCTAAATCTTTTGTTCAGGTTCCAACTTCATCCGGTACGCTTATAGGGTCAAAAAACGCACCCAAACTCCCCTCCCTGAGCTGTTTTGGGAAATGCACAAAAACCCCAAAAACGGGATAAAACGATAATTTATTTATCAAATAACTTTTCTATGATTTTAAATAATCCCAACTAGAAATGTTGTCCCAATAACAGATAACTTATCGAGCTAACAAAATTCCTAGTTAAACTCAACTTTTCAAAAATCCCTTTTCTAGCCTACTTCGGGCTATAAAAATTCTTACATAAAGCGGTCTGATTAACAAACTAATTGAATATTCATATTGTCTGTAACACTGTCTAAATCTTTTGTTCAGGTTCCAACTTCATCCGGTACGCTTATAGGGTCAAAAAACGCACCCAAACTCCCCTCCCTGAGCTGTTTTGGGAAATGCACAAAAACCCCAAAAACGGGATAAAACGATAATTTATTTATCAAATAACTTTTCTATGATTTTAAATAATCCCAGCTAGAAATGTTGTCCCAATAACAGATAACTTATCGAGCTAACAAAATTCCTAGTTAAACTCAACTTTTCAAAAATCCCTTTTCTAGCCTACTTCGGGCTATCAAAATTCTTACATAAAACGGTCTGATTAACAAACTAATTGAATATTCATATTGTCTGTCACAGTGTCTAAATCTTTTGTTCAGGTTCCAACTTCATCCGGTACGCTTATAAGGTCAAAAAACGCACCCAAACTCCCCTCCCTGAGCTGTTTTGGGAAATGCACAAAAACCCCAAAAACGGGATAAAACAATAATTTATTTATCAAATAACTTTTCTATGATTTTAAATAATCCCAACTAGAAATGTTGTCCCAATAACAGATAACTTATCGAGCTAACAAAATTCCTAGTTAAACTAAACTTTTCAAAAATCTCTTTTCTAGCCTACTTCGGGCTATCAAAATTCTTACATAAAACGGTCTGATTAACAAACTAATTGAATATTCATATTGTCTGTAACACTGTCTAAATCTTTTGTTCAGGTTCCAACTTCATCCGGTACGCTTATAGGGTCAAAAAACGCACCCAAACTCCCCTACCTGAGCTGTTTTGGGAAATGCACAAAAACCCCAAAAACGGAATAAAACGATAATTTATTTATCAAATAACTTTTCTATGATCTTAAATAATCCCAACTAGAAATGGTGTCCCAATAACAGATAACTTATCGAGCTAACAAAATTCCTAGTTAAACTAAACTTTTCAAAAATCTCTTTTCTAGCCTACTTCGGGCTATCAAAATTCTTACATAGAACGGTATGATTAACAAAATAATTGAATATTCATATTGTCTGTAACACTGTCTAAATCTTTTGTTCAGGTTCCAACTTCATCTGGTACGCTTATAGGGTCAAAAAACGCACCCAAACTCCCCTCCCTGAGCTGTTTTGGGAAATGCACAAAAACCCCAAAAACAGGATAAAACGATAATTTATTTATCAAATAACTTTTCTATGATTTTAAATAATCCCAACGAAAAATGTTGTCCCAATAACAGATAACTTATCGAGCTAACAAAATTCCTAGTTAAACTCAACTTTTCAAAAATCCCTTTTCTAGCCTACTTCGGGCTATCAAAATTCTTACATAAAACGGTCTGATTAACAAACTAATTGAATATTCATATTGTCAGTCACATTGTCTAAATCTTTTATTCAGGTTCCAACTTCATCCGGTACGCTTATAGGGTCAAAAAACGCACCCAAACTCCCATCCCTGAGCTGTTTTGGGAAATGCACAAAAACCCCAAAAACGGGATAAAACAATAATTTATTTATCAAATAACTTTTCTATGATTTTAAATAATCCCAACTAGAAATGTTGTCCCAATAACATATAACTTATCGAGCTAACAAAATTCCTAGTTAAACTCAACTTTTCAAGAATCCCTTTTCTAGCCTACTTCGGGCTATCAAAATTCATACATAAAACGGTCTGATTAACAAACTAATTGAATATTCATATTGTCAGTAACACTGTCTAAATCTTTTGTTCAGGTTCAAACTTCATCTGGTACGCTTATAGGGTCAAAAAACGAACCCAAACTCCCCTCCCTGAGCTGTTTTTGGAAATGCAAAAAAACCCCAAAAACGGGATAAAACGATAATTTATTTATCAAATAACTTTTCTATGATTTTAAATAATACCAACTAGAAATGTTGTCCCAATAACAGATAACTTATCGAGCTAACAAAATTCCTAGTTAAACTCAACTTTTCAAAAATCCCTTTTCTAGCATACTTCGGGCTATCAAAATTCTTACATAAAACGGTCTGATTAACAAACTAATTGAATATTCATATTGTCTGTAACACTGTCTAAATCTTTTGTTCAGGTTCCAACTTCATCCGGTACGCTTATAGGGTCAAAAAACGCACCCAAACTCCCCTCCCTGAGCTGTTTTGGGAAATGCACAAAAACCCCAAAAACGGGATAAAACGATAATTTATTTATCAAATAACTTTTCTATGATTTTAAATAATCTCAGCTAGAAATGTTGTCCCAATAACAGATAACTTATCGAGTTAACAAAATTCCTAGTTAAACTAAACTTTTCAAAAATCCCTTTTCTAGCCTACTTCGGGCTATCAAAATTCTTACATAAAACGGTCTGATTAACAAACTAATTGAATATTCATATTGTCAGTCACACTTTCTAAATCTTTTGTTCAGGTTCCAACTTCATCCGGTACGCTTATAGGGTCAAAAAACGCACCCAAACTCCCCTCCCTGAGCTGTTTTGGGAAATGCACAAAAACCCCAAAAACGGAATAAAACGATAATTTATTTATCAAATAACTTTTCTATGATTTTAAATAATCCCAACTAGAAATGTTGTCCCAATAACAGATAACTTATCGAGCTAACAAAATTACTAGTTAAACTCAACTTTTCAAAAATCCCTTTTCTAGCCTACTTCGGGCTATCAAAATTCTTACATAAAACGGTCTGATTAACAAACTAATTGAATATTCATATTGTCTGTCACACTGTCTAAATCTTTTGTTCAGGTTCCAACTTCATCCGGTACGCTTATAGGGTCAAAAAACGCACCCAAACTCCCATCCCTGAGCTGTTTTGGGAAATGCACAAAAACCCCAAAAACGGAATAAAACGATAATTTATTTATCAAATAACTTTTCTATGATTTAAAATAATCCCAACTAGAAATGTTGTCCCAAAAACAGATAACTTATCGAGCTAACAAAATTCCTAGTTAAACTAAACTTTTCAAAAATCTCTTTTCTAGCCTACTTCGGGCTATCAAAATTCTTACATAAAACGGTCTGATTAACAAACTAATTGAATATTCATATTGTCTGTAACACTGTCTAAATCTTTTGTTCAGGTTCCAACTTCATCCGGTACGCTTATAGGGTCAAAAAACGCACCCAAACTCCCCTCCCTGAGCTGTTTTGGGAAATGCACAAAAACCCCAAAAACGGGATAAAACGATAATTTATTTATCAAATAACTTTTCTATGATTTTAAATAATCCCAACTAAAAATGTTGTCCCAATAACAGATAACTTATCGAGCTAACAAAATTCCTAGTTAAACTCAACTTTTCAAAAATCCCTTTTCTAGCCTACTTCGGGCTATCAAAATTCTTACATAAAACGGTCTGATTAACAAACTAATTGAATATTCATATTGTCAGTCACACTTTCTAAATCTTTTGTTCAGGTTCCAACTTCATCCGGTACGCTTATAGGGTCAAAAAACGCACCCAAACTCCCCTCCCTGAGCTGTTTTGGGAAATGCACAAAAACCCCAAAAACGGAATAAAACGATAATTTATTTATCAAATAACTTTTCTATGATTTTAAATAATCCCAACTAGAAATGTTGTCCCAATAACAGATAACTTATCGAGCTAACAAAATTACTAGTTAAACTCAACTTTTCAAAAATCCCTTTTCTAGCCTACTTCGGGCTATCAAAATTCTTACATAAAACGGTCTGATTAACAAACTAATTGAATATTCATATTGTCTGTCACACTGTCTAAATCTTTTGTTCAGGTTCCAACTTCATCCGGTACGCTTATAGGGTCAAAAAACGCACCCAAACTCCCATCCCTGAGCTGTTTTGGGAAATGCACAAAAACCCCAAAAACGGAATAAAACGATAATTTATTTATCAAATAACTTTTCTATGATTTAAAATAATCCCAACTAGAAATGTTGTCCCAATAACAGATAACTTATCGAGCTAACAAAATTCCTAGTTAAACTAAACTTTTCAAAAATCTCTTTTCTAGCCTACTTCGGGCTATCAAAATTATTACATAAAACGGTCTGATTAACAAACTAATTGAATATTCATATTGTCTGTAACACTGTCTAAATCTTTTGTTCAGGTTCCAACTTCATCCGGTACGCTTATAGGGTCAAAAAACGCACCCAAACTCCCCTCCCTGAGCTGTTTTGGGAAATGCACAAAAACCCCAAAAACGGGATAAAACGATAATTTATTTATCAAATAACTTTTCTATGATTTTAAATAATCCCAACTAAAAATGTTGTCCCAATAACAGATAACTTATCGAGCTAACAAAATTCCTAGTTAAACTCAACTTTTCAAAAATCCCTTTTCTAGCCTACTTCGGGCTATCAAAATTCTTATATAAAACGGTCTGATTAACAAACTAATTGAATATTCATATTGTCAGTCACATTGTCTAAATCTTTTGTTCAGGTTCCAACTTCATCCGGTACGCTTATAGGGTCAAAAAACGCACCCAAACTCCCCTCCCTGAGCTGTTTTGGGAAATGCACAAAAACCCCAAAAACGGGATAAAACGATAATTTATTTATCAAATAACTTTTCTATGATTTTAAATAATCCCAACTAGAAATGTTGTCCCAATAACAGATAACTTATCGAGCTAACAAAATTCCTAGTTAAACTCAACTTTTCAAAAATCCCTTTTCTAGCCTACTTCGGGCTATCAAAATTCTTACATAAAACGGGCTGATTAACAAACTAATTGAATATTCATATTGTCTGTAACACTGTCTAAATCTTTTGTTCAGGTTCCAACTTCATCCGGTACGCTTATAGGGTCAAAAAACGCACCCAAACTCCCCTCCCTGAGCTGTTTTGGGAAATGCACAAAAACCCCAAAAACGGGATAAAACGATAATTTATTTATCAAATAACTTTTCTATGATTTTAAATAATCCCAGCTAGAAATGTTGTCCCAATAACAGATAACTTATCGAGTTAACAAAATTCCTAGTTAAACTAAACTTTTCAAAAATCCCTTTTCTAGCCTACTTCGGGCTATCAAAATTCTTACATAAAACGGTATGATTAACAAACTAATTGAATATTAATATTGTCAGTCACACTTTCTAAATCTTTTGTTCAGGTTCCAACTTCATCCAGTACGCTTATAGGGTCAAAAAACGCACCCAAACTCCCCTCCCTGAGCTGTTTTGGGAAATGCACAAAAACCCCAAAAATGGAATAAAACGATAATTTATTTATCAAATAACTTTTCTATGATTTTAAATAATCCCAACTAGAAATGTTGTCCCAATAACAGATAACTTATCGAGCTAACAAAATTTCTAGTTAAACTCAACTTTTCAAGAATCCATTTTCTAGCCTACTTCGGGCTATCAAAATTCTTACATAAAACGGTCTGATTAAAAAACTAATTGAATTTTCATATTTTCAGTAACACTGTCTAAATCTTTTGTTCAGGTTCCAACTTCATCCGCTACGCTTATAGGGTCAAAAAACGCACCCAAACTCCCCTCCCTGAGCTGTTTTGGGAAATGCACAAAAACCCCAAAAACGGGATAAAACGATAATTTATTTATCAAATAACTTTTCTATGATTTTAAATAATCCCAACTATAAATGTTGTCCCAATAACAGATAACTTATCGAGCTAACAAAATTCCTAGTTAAACTCAACTTTTCAAGAATCCCTTTTCTAGCCTACTTCGGGCTATCAAAATTCTTACATAAAACGGTCTGATTAACAAACTAATTGAATATTCATATTGTCAGTAACACTGTCTAAATCTTTTGTTCAGGTTCAAACTTCATCCGGTACGCTTATAGGGTCAAAAAACGCACCCAAACTCCCCTCCCTGAGCTTTTTTGGGAAATGCACAAAAACCCCAAAAACGGGATAAAACGATAATTTATTTATCAAATAACTTTTCTATGATTTTAAATAATCCCAGCTAGAAATGTTGTCCCAATAACAGATAACTTATCGAGCTAACAAAATTACTAGTTAAACTCAACTTTTCAAAAATCTCTTTTCTAGCCTACTTCGGGCTATCAAAATTCTTACATAAAACGGTCTGATTAACAAACTAATTGAATATTCATATTGTCTGTCACACTGTCTAAATCTTTTGTTCAGGTTCCAACTTCATCCGGTACGCTTATAGGGTCAAAAAACGCACCCAAACTCCCCTCCCTGAGCTGTTTTGGGAAATGCATAAAAACCCCAAAAACGGAATAAAACGATAATTTATTTATCAAATAACTTTTCTATGATTTTAAATAATCCCAACTAGAAATGTTGTCCCAATAACAGATAACTTATCGAGCTAACAAAATTCCTAGTTAAACTAAACTTTTCAAAAATCGCTTTTCTAGCCTACTTCGGGCTATCAAAATTCTTACATAAAACGGTCTGATTAACAAACTAATTGAATATTCATATTGTCAGTCACACTGTCTAAATCTTTTGTTCAGGTTCCAACTTCATCCGGTACGCTTATAGGGTCAAAAAACGCACCCAAACTCCCTTCCCTGAGCTGTTTTGGGAAATGCACAAAAACCCCAAAAACGGGATAAAACGATAATTTATTTATCAAATAACTTTTCTATGATTTTAAATAATACCAACTAGAAATGTTGTCCCAATAACAGATAACTTATCGAGCTAACAAAATTCCTAGTTAAACTAAACTTTTCAAAAATCCCTTTTCTAGCCTACTTCGGGCTATCAAAATTCTTACATAAAACGGTCTGATTCACAAACTAATTGAATACTCATTTTTCAGTCACACTGTCTAAATCTTTTGTTCAGGTTCCAACTTCATCTGGTACGCTTATAGGGTCAAAAAACGCACCCAAACTCCCCTCCTTGAGCTATTTTGGGAAATGCACAAAAACCCCAAAAACTGGATAAAACGATAATTTATTTATCAAATAACTTTTCTATGATTTTAAATAATACCAACTAGAAATGTTGTCCCAATAACAGATAACTTATCGAGCTAACAAAATTCCTAGTTAAACTCAACTTTTCAAAAATCCCTTTTCTAGCATACTTCGGGCTATCAAAATTCTTACATAAAACGGGCTGATTAACAAACTAATTGAATATTCATATTGTCTGTAACACTGTCTAAATCTTTTGTTCAGGTTCCAACTTCATCCGGTACGCTTATAGGGTCAAAAAACGCACCCAAACTCCCCTCCCTGAGCTGTTTTGGGAAATGCACAAAAACCCCAAAAACGGGATAAAACGATAATTTATTTATCAAATAACTTTTCTATGATTTTAAATAATCCCAGCTAGAAATGTTGTCCCAATAACAGATAACTTATCGAGTTAACAAAATTCCTAGTTAAACTAAACTTTTCAAAAATCCCTTTTCTAGCCTACTTCGGGCTATCAAAATTCTTACATAAAACGGTATGATTAACAAACTAATTGAATATTAATATTGTCAGTCACACTTTCTAAATCTTTTGTTCAGGTTCCAACTTCATCCAGTACGCTTATAGGGTCAAAAAACGCACCCAAACTCCCCTCCCTGAGCTGTTTTGGGAAATGCACAAAAACCCCAAAAATGGAATAAAACGATAATTTATTTATCAAATAACTTTTCTATGATTTTAAATAATCCCAACTAGAAATGTTGTCCCAATAACAGATAACTTATCGAGCTAACAAAATTTCTAGTTAAACTCAACTTTTCAAGAATCCATTTTCTAGCCTACTTCGGGCTATCAAAATTCTTACATAAAACGGTCTGATTAAAAAACTAATTGAATTTTCATATTTTCAGTAACACTGTCTAAATCTTTTGTTCAGGTTCCAACTTCATCCGCTACGCTTATAGGGTCAAAAAACGCACCCAAACTCCCCTCCCTGAGCTGTTTTGGGAAATGCACAAAAACCCCAAAAACGGGATAAAACGATAATTTATTTATCAAATAACTTTTCTATGATTTTAAATAATCCCAACTATAAATGTTGTCCCAATAACAGATAACTTATCGAGCTAACAAAATTCCTAGTTAAACTCAACTTTTCAAGAATCCCTTTTCTAGCCTACTTCGGGCTATCAAAATTCTTACATAAAACGGTCTGATTAACAAACTAATTGAATATTCATATTGTCAGTAACACTGTCTAAATCTTTTGTTCAGGTTCAAACTTCATCCGGTACGCTTATAGGGTCAAAAAACGCACCCAAACTCCCCTCCCTGAGCTGTTTTGGGAAATGCACAAAAACCCCAAAAACGGGATAAAACGATAATTTATTTATCAAATAACTTTTCTATGATTTTAAATAATCCCAGCTAGAAATGTTGTCCCAATAACAGATAACTTATCGAGCTAACAAAATTACTAGTTAAACTCAACTTTTCAAAAATCTCTTTTCTAGCCTACTTCGGGCTATCAAAATTCTTACATAAAACGGTCTGATTAACAAACTAATTGAATATTCATATTGTCTGTCACACTGTCTAAATCTTTTGTTCAGGTTCCAACTTCATCCGGTACGCTTATAGGGTCAAAAAACGCACCCAAACTCCCCTCCCTGAGCTGTTTTGGGAAATGCATAAAAACCCCAAAAACGGAATAAAACGATAATTTATTTATCAAATAACTTTTCTATGATTTTAAATAATCCCAACTAGAAATGTTGTCCCAATAACAGATAACTTATCGAGCTAACAAAATTCCTAGTTAAACTAAACTTTTCAAAAATCGCTTTTCTAGCCTACTTCGGGCTATCAAAATTCTTACATAAAACGGTTTGATTAACAAACTAATTGAATATTCATATTGTCAGTCACACTGTCTAAATCTTTTGTTCAGGTTCCAACTTCATCCGGTACGCTTATAGGGTCAAAAAACGCACCCAAACTCCCTTCCCTGAGCTGTTTTGGGAAATGCACAAAAACCCCAAAAACGGGATAAAACGATAATTTATTTATCAAATAACTTTTCTATGATTTTAAATAATACCAACTAGAAATGTTGTCCCAATAACAGATAACTTATCGAGCTAACAAAATTCCTAGTTAAACTAAACTTTTCAAAAATCCCTTTTCTAGCCTACTTCGGGCTATCAAAATTCTTACATAAAACGGTCTGATTCACAAACTAATTGAATACTCATTTTTCAGTCACACTGTCTAAATCTTTTGTTCAGGTTCCAACTTCATCTGGTACGCTTATAGGGTCAAAAAACGCACCCAAACTCCCCTCCTTGAGCTATTTTGGGAAATGCACAAAAACCCCAAAAACTGGATAAAACGATAATTTATTTATCAAATAACTTTTCTATGATTTTAAATAATACCAACTAGAAATGTTGTCCCAATAACAGATAACTTATCGAGCTAACAAAATTCCTAGTTAAACTCAACTTTTCAAAAATCCCTTTTCTAGCATACTTCGGGCTATCAAAATTCTTACATAAAACGGTCTAATTAACAAACTAATTGAATATTCATATTGTCTGTAACACTGTCTAAATCTTTTGTTCAGGTTCCAACTTCATCCGGTACGCTTATAGGGTCAAAAAACGCACCCAAACTCCCCTCCCTGAGCTGTTTTGGGAAATGCACAAAAACCCCAAAAACGGAATAAAACGATAATTTATTTATCAAATAACTTTTCTATGATTTTAATTAATCCCAACTAGAAATGTTGTCCCAATAACAGATAACTTATCGAGCTAACAAAATTCCTAGTT
Organism: Mercurialis annua; assembly: GCF_937616625.2. Lineage (NCBI taxonomy): Eukaryota > Viridiplantae > Streptophyta > Magnoliopsida > Malpighiales > Euphorbiaceae > Mercurialis > Mercurialis annua. The sequence continues at coordinate 76,258,570 of NC_065572.1, read as the reverse complement.
AAACTAAACTTTTCAAAAATCTCATTTCTAGCCTACTTCGGGCTATCAAAATTCTTACATAAAACGGTCTGATTCACAAACTAATTGAATATTCATATTGTCAGTCACACTGTCTAAATCTTTTTTTCAGGTTCCAACTTCATCCGGTACGCTTATAGGGTCAAAAACGCACCCAAACTCCCCTCCCTGAGCTGTTTTGGAAAATGCACAAAAACCCCAAAAACGGAATAAAACGATAATTTATTTATCAAATATCTTTTCTATGATTTTAATTAATCCCAACTAGAAATGTTGTCCCAATAACAGATAACTTATTGAGCTAACAAAATTCCTAGTTAAACTCAACTTTTCAAAAATCCCTTTTCTAGCCTACTTCGGGCTATCAAAATTCTTACATAAAACGGTCTGATTAAAAAACTAATTGAATATTCATATTGTCTGTAACACTGTCTAAATCTTTTGTTCAGGTTCCAACTTTATCTGGTACGCTTATAGGGTCAAAAAACGCACCTAAACTCCCCTTCCTGAGATTTTGTGGGAAATGCACAAAAACCCCAAAAACGTGATAAAACGATAATTTATTTATCAAATAACTTTTCTATAATTTTAAATAATCCCAACTAGAAATGTTGTCCCAATAACAGATAACTTATCGAGCTAACAAAATTCCTAGTTAAACTCAACTTTCCAAAAATCCCTTTTCTAACATACTTCGGGCTATCAAAATTCTTACATAAAACGGTCTGATTAAAAAACTAATTGAATATTCATATTGTTAGTCACACTGTCTAAATCTTTTGTTCAGGTTCCAACTTCATCCGGTACGCTTATAGGGTCAAAAAACGCACCCAAACTCCCCTCCCTGAACTGTTTTGGGAAATGCACAAAAACCCCAAAAACGGGATAAAACGATAATTTATTTATCAAATAACTTTTCTATGATTTTAAATAATACCAACTAGAAATGTTGTCCCAATAACAGATAAATTATCGAGCTAACAAAATTCCTAGTTAAACTCAACTTTTCAAAAATCCCTTTTCTAGCATACTTCGGGCTATTAAAATTCTTACATAAAACGGTCTGATTAACAAACTAATTGAATATTCATATTGTCTGTAACACTTTCTAAATCTTTTGTTCAGGTTCAACTTCATCCAGTACGCTTATAGGGTCAAAAAACGCACCCAAACTCCCCTCCCTGAACTGTTTTGGGAAATGCACAAAAACCCAAAAAACGGGATAAAACGATAATTTATTTATCAAATAACTTTTCTATGATTTTAAATAATACCAACTAGAAATGTTGTCCCAATAACAGATAACTTATCGAGCTAACAAAATTCCTAGTTAAACTGAACTTTTCAAAAATCCCTTTTCTAGCCTACTTCGGGCTATCAAAATTCTTACATAAAACGGTCTGATTCACAAACTAATTGAATATTCATATTGTCAGTCACACTGTCTAAATCTTTTGTTCAGGTTCCAACTTCATCCGGTACGCTTATAGGGTCAAAAAACGCACCCAAACTCCCCTCCCTGAGCTGTTTTGGGAAATGCACAAAAACCCCAAAAACGGGATAAAACGATAGTTTATTTATCAAATAACTTTTCTATGATTTTAAATAATCCCAACTAGAAATGTTGTCCCAATAACAGATAACTTATCGAGCTAACAAAATTCCTATTTAAACTCAAATTTTCCAAAATCCCTTTTCTAGCCTACTTCGGACTATCAAAATTCTTACATAAAACGGTCTGATTAACAACCTAATTGAATATTCATATTTTCAGTAACACTGTCTAAATCTTTTGTTCAGGTTCCAACTTCATCCGGTACGCTTATAGGGTCAAAAAACGCACCCAAACTCCCCTCCCTGAGCTGTTTGGGAAATGCACAAAAACCCCAAAAACGGGATAAAACGATAATTTATTTATCAAATAACTTTTCTATGATTTTAAATTATACCAACTAGAAATGTTGTCCCAATAACAGATAACTTATCGAGCTAACAAAATTCCTAGTTAAACTCAACTTTTCAAAAATCCCTTTTCTAGCATACTTCGGGCTATCAAAATTCTTACATAAAACGGTCTGATTAACAAAGTAATTGAATATTCATATTGTCTGTAACACTGTCTAAATCTTTTGTTCAGGTTCAACTTCATCCGGTATGCTTATAGGGTCAAAAAACGCACCCAAACTCCCCTCCCTGAGCTGTTTTGGGAAATGCACAAAAACCCCAAAAACGGAATAAAACGATAATTTATTTATCAAATAACTTTTCTATGATTTTAATTAATCCCAACTAGAAATGTTGTCCCAATAACAGATAACTTATCGAGCTAACAAAATTCCTAGTTAAACTAAACTTTTCAAAAATCCCTTTTCTAGCCTACTTCGGGCTATCAAAATTCTTACATAAAACGGTCTGATTCACAAACTAATTGAATATTCATATTGTCTGTAACACTGTCTAAATCTTTTGTTCAGGTTCCAACTTCATCCGGTACGCTTATAGGGTCAAAAAACGCACCCAAACTCCCCTCCCTGAGCTGTTTTGGGAAATGCACAAAAACCCCAAAAATGGAATAAAACGATAATTTATTTATCAAATAACTTTTCTATGATTTTAAATAATCCCAACTAGAAATGTTGTCCCAATAACAGATAACTTATCGAGCTAACAAAATTTCTAGTTAAACTCAACTTTTCAAGAATCCATTTTCTAGCCTACTTCGGGCTATCAAAATTCTTACATAAAACGGTCTGATTAAAAAACTAATTGAATTTTCATATTTTCAGTAACACTGTCTAAATCTTTTGTTCAGGTTCCAACTTCATCCGCTACGCTTATAGGGTCAAAAAACGCACCCAAACTCCCCTCCCTGAGCTGTTTTGGGAAATGCACAAAAACCCCAAAAACGGGATAAAACGATAATTTATTTATCAAATAACTTTTCTATGATTTTAAATAATCCCAACTATAAATGTTGTCCCAATAACAGATAACTTATCGAGCTAACAAAATTCCTAGTTAAACTCAACTTTTCAAGAATCCCTTTTCTAGCCTACTTCGGGCTATCAAAATTCTTACATAAAACGGTCTGATTAACAAACTAATTGAATATTCATATTGTCAGTAACACTGTCTAAATCTTTTGTTCAGGTTCAAACTTCATCCGGTACGCTTATAGGGTCAAAAAACGCACCCAAACTCCCCTCCCTGAGCTGTTTTGGGAAATGCACAAAAACCCCAAAAACGGGATAAAACGATAATTTATTTATCAAATAACTTTTCTATGATTTTAAATAATCCCAGCTAGAAATGTTGTCCCAATAACAGATAACTTATCGAGCTAACAAAATTCCTAGTTAAACTCAACTTTTCAAAAATCCCTTTTCTAGCATACTTCGGGCTATCAAAATTCTTACATAAAACGGTCTGATTAACAAACTAATTGAATATTCATATTGTCTGTAACACTGTCTAAATCTTTTCTTCAGGTTCAACTTCATCCGGTATGCTTATAGGGTCAAAAAACGCACCCAAACTCCCCTCCCTGAGCTGTTTTGGGAAATGCACAAAAATCCCAAAAACGGAATAAAACGATAATTTATTTATCAAATAACTTTTCTATGATTTTAATTAATCCCAACTAGAAATGTTGTCCCAATAACAGATAACTTATCGAGCTAACAAAATTCCTAGTTAAACTAAACTTTTCAAAAATCCCTTTTCTAGCCTACTTCGGGCTATCAAAATTCTTACATAAAACGGTCTGATTCACAAACTAATTGAATATTCATATTGTCTGTAACACTGTCTAAATCTTTTGTTCAGGTTCCAACTTCATCCGGTACGCTTATAGGGTCAAAAAACGCACCCAAACTCCCCTCCCTGAGCTGTTTTGGGAAATGCACAAAAACCCCAAAAACTGAATAAAACGATAATTTATTTATCAAATAACTTTTCTATGATTTTAATTAATCCCAACTAGAAATGTTGTCCCAATAACAGATAACTTATCGAGCTAACAAAATTCCTAGTTAAACTCAACTTTTCAAAAATCCCTTTTCTAACCTACTTCGGGCTATCAAAATTCTTACATAAAACGGTCTGATTCACAAACTAATTGAATATTCATATTGTCAGTCACACTGTCTAAATCTTTTGTTCAGGTTCCAACTTCATCCGGTACGCTTATAGGGTCAAAAAACGCCTCAAACTCCCCTCCCTGAGCTGTTTTGGGAAATGCACAAAAACCCCAAAAACGGGATAAAACGATAATTTATTTATCAAAGAACTTTTCTATTATTTTAAATAATACCAACTAGAAATGTTGTCCCAATAACAGATAACTTATCGAGCTAACAAAATTCCTAGTTAAACTAAACTTTTCAAAAATCCCTTTTCTAGCCTACTTCGGGCTATCAAAATTCTTACATAAAACGGTCTGATTCACAAACTAATTGAATATTCATATTGTCAGTCACACTGTCTAAATCTTTTATTCAGGTTCCAACTTCATCCGGTACGCTTATAGGGTCAAAAAACGCACCCAAACTCCCCTCCCTGAGCTGTTTTGGGAAATGCACAAAAACCCCAAAAACGGGATAAAACGATTATTTATTTATCAAATAACTTTTCTATGATTTTAAATAATACCAACTAGAAATGTTGTCCCAATAACAGATAACTTATCGAGCTAACAAAATTCCTAGTTAAACTCAACTTTTCAAAAATCCCTTTTCTAGCATACTTCGGGCTATCAAAATTCTTACATAAAACGGTCTGATTAACAAACTAATTGAATATTCATATTGTCTGTAACACTGTCTAAATCTTTTCTTCAGGTTCAACTTCATCCGGTATGCTTATAGGGTCAAAAAACGCACCCAAACTCCCCTCCCTGAGCTGTTTTGGGAAATGCACAAAAACCCCAAAAACGGAATAAAACGATAATTTATTTATCAAATAACTTTTCTATGATTTTAATTAATCCCAACTAGAAATGTCGTCCCAATAACAGATAACTTATCGAGCTAACAAAATTCCTAGTTAAACTAAACTTTTCAAAAATCCCTTTTCTAGCCTACTTCGGGCTATCAAAATTCTTACATAAAACGGTCTGATTCACAAACTAATTGAATATTCATATTGTCTGTAACACTGTCTAAATCTTTTGTTCAGGTTCCAACTTCATCCGGTACGCTTATAGGGTCAAAAAACGCACCCAAACTCCCCTCCCTGAGCTGTTTTGGGAAATGCACAAAAACCCCAAAAACTGAATAAAACGATAATTTATTTATCAAATAACTTTTCTATGATTTTAATTAATCCCAACTAGAAATGTTGTCCCAATAACAGATAACTTATCGAGCTAACAAAATTCCTAGTTAAACTCAACTTTTCAAAAATCCCTTTTCTAACCTACTTCGGGCTATCAAAATTCTTACATAAAACGGTCTGATTAAAAAACTAATTGAATATTCATATTGTCTGTAACACTGTCTAAATCTTTTGTTCAGGTTCCAACTTTATCCGGTACGCTTATAGGGTCAAAAAGCACACCTAAACTCCCCTTCCTGAGCTGTTTTGGGAAATGCACAAAAACCCCAAAAACGTGATAAAACGATAATTTATTTATCAAATAACTTTTCTATGATTTTAAATAATCCCAACTAGAAATGTTGTCCCAATAACAGATAACTTATCGAGCTAACAAAATTCCTACGTAAACTCAACTTTTCAAAAATCCCTTTTCTAGCCTACTTCGGGCTATCAAAATTCTTACATAAAACGGTTTGATTAACAAACTAATTGAATATTCATATTGTCTGTAACACTGTCTAAATCTTTTTTTCAGGTTCAAACTTCATCTGGTACGCTTATAGGGTCAAAAAACGCACCCAAACTCCCCTCCCTGAGCTGTTTTGGGAAATGCACAAAAACCCCAAAAACGGGATAAAACGATAATTTATTTATCAAATAACTTTTCTATGATTTTAAATAATCCCAACTAGAAATGTTGTCCCAATAACAGATAACTTATCGAGCTAACAAAATTCGTAGTTAAACTCAACTTTTCAAAAATCCCTTTTCTAACATACTTCAGGCTATCAAAATTCTTACATAAAACGGTCTGATTAACAAACTAATTGAATATTCATATTGTCTGTAACACTGTCTAAATCTTTTGTTCAGGTTCCAACTTCATCCGGTACGCTTATAGGGTCAAAAAATGCACCCAAACTCCCATCCCTGAGCTGTTTTGGGAAATGCACAAAAACCCCAAAAACGGGATAAAACGATAATTTATTTATCAAATAACTTTTCTATGATTTTAAATAATTCCAACTAGAAATGTTGTCCCAATAACAGATAACTTATCGAGCTAACAAAATTCCTAGTTTAACTCAAATTTTCAAAAATCCCTTTTCTAGCCTACTTCGGGCTATCAAAATTCTTACATAAAACGGTCTGATTAACAAACTAATTGAATATTCATATTTTCTGTAACACTGTCTAAATCTTTTGTTCAGGTTCCAACTTCATCCGGTACGCTTATAGGGTCAAAAAATGCACCCAAACTCCCCTCCCTGAGCTGTTTTGGGAAATGCACAAAAACCCCAAAAACGGGATAAAACGATAATTTATTTATCAAATAACTTTTCTATGATTTTAAATAATCCCAACTAGAAATGTTGTCCCAATAACAGATAACTTATCGAGCTAACAAAATTCCTAGTTAAACTCAAATTTTCAAAAATCCCTTTTCTAGCCTACTTCGGACTATCAAAATTCTTACATAAAACGGTCTGATTAACAACCTAATTGAATATTCATATTTTCAGTAACACTGTCTAAATCTTTTGTTCAGGTTCCAACTTCATCCGGTACGCTTATAGGGTCAAAAAACGCACCCAAACTCCCCTCCCTGAGCTGTTTTGGAAAATGCACAAAAACCCAAAAAACGGGATAAAACGATAATTTATTTATCAAATAACTTTTCTATGATTTTAAATAATCCCAACTAGAAATGTTGTCCCAATAACAGATAACTTATCGAGCTAACAAAATTCCTAGTGAAACTCAACTTTTCAAAAATACCTTTTCTAGCCTACTTCGGGCTATCAAAATTCTTACATAAAACGGTCTGATTAACAAACTAATTGAATATTCATATTGTCTGTAACACTGTCTAAATATTTTGTTCAGGTTTCAACTTCATCCGGTACGCTTATTGGGTCAAAAAACGCACCCAAACTCCCCTCCCTGAGCTGTTTTGGGAAATGCACAAAAACCCCAAAAACGGGATAAAACGATAATTTATTTATCAAATAACTTTTCTATGATTTTAAATAATCCCAACTAGAAATGTTGTCCCAATAACAGATAACTTATCGAGCTAACAAAATTCCTAGTTTAACTCAAATTTTCAAAAATCCCTTTTCTAGCCTACTTCGGGCTATCAAAATTATTACATAAAACGGTCTGATTAACAAACTAATTGAATATTCATATTGTCTGTAACACTGTCTAAATCTTTTGTTCAGGTTCCAACTTCATCCGGTACGCTTATAGGGTCAAAAAATGCACCCAAACTCCCCTCCCTGAGCTGTTTTGGGAAATGCACAAAAACCCCAAAAACGGGATAAAACGATAATTTATTTATCAAATAACTTTTCTATGATTTTAAATAATCCCAACTAGAAATGTTGTCCCAATAACAGATAACTTATCGAGCTAACAAAATTCCTAGTTAAACTCAAATTTTCAAAAATCCCTTTTCTAGCCTACTTCGGACTATCAAAATTCTTACATAAAACGGTCTGATTAACAAACTAATTGAATATTCATATTGTCCGTAACACTGTCTAAATCTTTTTTTCAGATTCCAACTTCATCCGGTACGCTTATAGGGTCAAAAAATGCACCCAAACTCCCATCCCTGAGCTGTTTTGGGAAATGCACAAAAACCCCAAAAACGGGATAAAACGATAATTTATTTATCAAATAACTTTTCTATGATTTTAAATAATCCCAACTAGAAATGTTGTCCCAATAACAGATAACTTATCGAGCTAACAAAATTCCTAGTTAAACTCAAATTTTCAAAAATCCCTTTTCTAGCCTACTTCGGACTATCAAAATTCTTACATAAAACGGTCTGATTAACAACCTAATTGAATATTCATATTGTCTGTAACACTGTCTAAATCTTTTGTTCAGGTTCCAACTTCATCCGGTACGCTTATAGGGTCAAAAAATGCACCCAAACTCCCCTCCCTGAGCTGTTTTTGGAAATGCACAAAAACCCCAAAAACGGGATAAAACGATAATTTATTTATCAAATAACTTTTCTATGATTTTAAATAATCCCAACTAGAAATGTTGTCCCAATAACAGATAACTTATCGAGCTAACAAAATTCCTAGTTTAACTCAAATTTTCCAAAATCCCTTTTCTAGCCTACTTCGGGCTATCAAAATTCTTACATAAAACGGTCTGATTAACAAACTAATTGAATATTCATATTGTCTGTAACACTGTCTAAATCTTTTGTTCAGGTTCCAACTTCATCCGGTACGCTTATAGGGTCAAAAAACGCACCCAAACTCCCCTCCCTGAGCTGTTTTGGAAAATGCACAAAAACCCCAAAAACGGGATAAAACGATAATTTATTTATCAAATAACTTTTCTATGATTTTAAATAATCCCAACTAGAAATGTTGTCCCAATAACAGATAACTTATCGAGCTAACAAAATTCCTAGTTTAACTCAAATTTTCAAAAATCCCTTTTCTAGCCTACTTCGGGCTATCAAAATTCTTACATAAAACGGTCTGATTAACAAACTAATTGAATATTCATATTGTCTGTAACACTGTCTAAATCTTTTGTTCAGGTTCTAACTTCATCCGGTACGCTTATAGGGTCAAAAAATGCACCCAAACTCCCCTCCCTGAGCTGTTTTGGGAAATGCACAAAAACCCCAAAAACGGGATAAAACGATAATTTATTTATCAAATAACTTTTCTATGATTTTAAATAATCCCAACTAGAAATGTTGTCCCAATAACAGATAACTTATCGAGCTAACAAAATTCCTAGTTTAACTCAAATTTTCCAAAATCCCTTTTCTAGCCTACTTCGGGCTATCAAAATTCTTACATAAAACGGTCTGATTAACAAACTAATTGAATATTCATATTGTCTGTAACACTGTCTAAATCTTTTGTTCAGGTTCCAACTTCATCCGGTACGCTTATAGGGTCAAAAAACGCACCCAAACTCCCCTCCCTGAGCTGTTTTGGAAAATGCACAAAAACCCAAAAAACGGGATAAAACGATAATTTATTTATCAAATAACTTTTCTATGATTTTAAATAATCCCAACTAGAAATGTTGTCCCAATAACAGATAACTTATCGAGCTAACAAAATTCCTAGTTAAACTCAAATTTTCAAAAATCCCTTTTCTAGCCTACTTCGGACTATCAAAATTCTTACATAAAACGGTCTGATTAACAACCTAATTGAATATTCATATTTTCAGTAACACTGTCTAAATCTTTTGTTCAGGTTCCAACTTCATCCGGTACGCTTATAGGGTCGAAAAACGCACCCAAACTGCCCTCCCTGAGCTGTTTTGGGAAATGCACAAAAACCCCAAAAACGGGATAAAACGATAATTTATTTATCAAATAACTTTTCTATGATTTTAAATAATCCCAACTAGAAATGTTGTCCCAATAACAGATAACTTATCGAGCTAACAAAATTCCTAGTTTAACTCAAATTTTCAAAAATCCCTTTTCTAGCCCACTTCGGGCTATCAAAATTCTTACATAAAACGGTCTGATTAACAAACTAATTGAATATTCATATTGTCTGTAACACTGTCTAAATCTTTTGTTCAGGTTCCAACTTCATCCGGTACGCTTATAGGGTCAAAAAATGCACCCAAACTCCCATCCCTGAGCTGTTTTGGGAAATGCACAAAAACCCCAAAAACGGGATAAAACGATAATTTATTTATCAAATAACTTTTCTATGATTTTAAATTATCCCAACTAGAAATGTTGTCCCAATAACAGATAACTTATCGAGCTAACAAAATTCCTAGTTTAACTCAAATTTTCAAAAATCCCTTTTCTAGCCTACTTCGGGCTATCAAAATTCTTACATAAAACGGTCTGATTAACAAACTAATTGAATATTCATATTGTCTGTAACACTGTCTAAATCTTTTGTTCAGGTTCCAATTTCATCCGGTACGCTTATAGGGTCAAAAAATGCACCCAAACTCCCCTCCCTGAGCTGTTTTGGGAAATGCACAAAAACCCCAAAAACGGGATAAAACGATAATTTATTTATCAAATAACTTTTCTATGATTTTAAATAATCCCAACTAGAAATGTTGTCCCAATAACAGATAACTTATCGAGCTAACAAAATTCCTAGTTAAACTCAAATTTTCAAAAATCCCTTTTCTAGCCTACTTCGGACTATCAAAATTCTTACATAAAACGGTCTGATTAACAACCTAATTGAATATTCATATTTTCAGTAACACTGTCTAAATCTTTTGTTCAGGTTCCAACTTCATCCGGTACGCTTATAGGGTCAAAAAACGCACCCAAACTCCCCTCCCTGAGCTGTTTTGGAAAATGCACAAAAACCCAAAAAACGGGATAAAACGATAATTTATTTATCAAATAACTTTTCTATGATTTTAAATAATCCCAACTAGAAATGTTGTCCCAATAACAGATAACTTATCGAGCTAACAAAATTCCTAGTGAAACTCAACTTTTCAAAAATACCTTTTCTAGCCTACTTCGGGCTATCAAAATTCTTACATAAAACGGTCTGATTAACAAACTAATTGAATATTCATATTGTCTGTAACACTGTCTAAATATTTTGTTCAGGTTTCAACTTCATCCGGTACGCTTATTGGGTCAAAAAACGCACCCAAACTCCCCTCCCTGAGCTGTTTTGGGAAATGCACAAAAACCCCAAAAACGGGATAAAACGATAATTTATTTATCAAATAACTTTTCTATGATTTTAAATAATCCCAACTAGAAATGTTGTCCCAATAACAGATAACTTATCGAGCTAACAAAATTCCTAGTTTAACTCAAATTTTCAAAAATCCCTTTTCTAGCCTACTTCGGGCTATCAAAATTCTTACATAAAACGGTCTGATTAACAAACTAATTGAATATTCATATTGTCTGTAACACTGTCTAAATCTTTTGTTCAGGTTCCAACTTCATCCGGTACGCTTATAGGGTCAAAAAATGCACCCAAACTCCCCTCCCTGAGCTGTTTTGGGAAATGCACAAAAACCCCAAAAAACGGGATAAAACGATAATTTATTTATCAAATAACTTTTCTATGATTTTAAATAATCCCAACTAGAAATGTTGTCCCAATAACAGATAACTTATCGAGCTAACAAAATTCCTAGTTAAACTCAAATTTTCAAAAATCCCTTTTCTAGCCTACTTCGGACTATCAAAATTCTTACATAAAACGGTCTGATTAACAAACTAATTGAATATTCATATTGTCCGTAACACTGTCTAAATCTTTTTTTCAGATTCCAACTTCATCCGGTACGCTTATAGGGTCAAAAAATGCACCCAAACTCCCATCCCTGAGCTGTTTTGGGAAATGCACAAAAACCCCAAAAACGGGATAAAACGATAATTTATTTATCAAATAACTTTTCTATGATTTTAAATAATCCCAACTAGAAATGTTGTCCCATTAACAGATAACTTATCGAGCTAACAAAATTCCTAGTTAAACTCAAATTTTCAAAAATCCCTTTTCTAGCCTACTTCGGACTATCAAAATTCTTACATAAAACGGTCTGATTAACAACCTAATTGAATATTCATATTGTCTGTAACACTGTCTAAATCTTTTGTTCAGGTTCCAACTTCATCCGGTACGCTTATAGGGTCAAAAAATGCACCCAAACTCCCCTCCCTGAGCTGTTTTTGGAAATGCACAAAAACCCCAAAAACGGGATAAAACGATAATTTATTTATCAAATAACTTTTCTATGATTTTAAATAATCCCAACTAGAAATGTTGTCCCAATAACAGATAACTTATCGAGCTAACAAAATTCCTAGTTTAACTCAACTTTTCAAAAATCCCTTTTCTAGCCTACTTCGGACTATCAAAATTCTTACATAAAACGGTCTGATTAACAACCTAATTGAATATTCATATTTTCAGTAACACTGTCTAAATCTTTTGTTCAGGTTCCAACCTCATCCGGTACGCTTATAGGGTCAAAAAACGCACCCAAACTCCCCTCCCTGAGCTGTTTTGGGAAATGCACAAAAACCCCAAAAACGGGATAAAACGATAATTTATTTATCAAATAACTTTTCTATGATTTTAAATAATCCCAACTAGAAATGTTGTCCTAATAACAGATAACTTATCTAGCTAGCAAAATTCCTAGTTAAACTCAACTTTTCAAAAATCCCTTTTCTAGCCTACTTCGGGCTATCAAAATTCTTACATAAAACGGTCTGATTAACAAACTAATTGAATATTCATATTGTCAGTCACACTGTCTAAATCTTTTGTTCAGGTTCCAACTTCATCCGGTACGCTTATAGGGTCAAAAAACGCACCCAAACTCCCCTCCCTGAGCTGTTTTGGGAAATGCACAAAAACCCCAAAAACGGGATAAAACGATAATTTATTTATCAAATAACTTTTCTATGATTTTAAATAATCCCAACTAGAAATGTTGTCCCAATAACAGATAACTTATCGAGCTAACAAAATTCCTAGTTAAACTCAACTTTTCAAAAATCCCTTTTCTAGCATACTTCGGGCTATCAAAATTCTTACATAAAACGGTCTGATTAACAAACTAATTGAATATTCATATTGTCAGTAACACTGTCTAAATCTTTTATTCAGGTTCCAACTTCATCCGGTACGCTTATAGGGTCAAAAAACGCACCCAAACTCCCCTCCCTGAGCTGTTTTGGGAAATGCACAAAAACCCCAAAAACGGGATAAAACGATAATTTATTTATCAAATAACTTTTCTATGATTTTAAATAATCCCAACTAGAAATGTTGTCCCAATAACAGATAACTTATCGAGCTAACAAAATTCCTAGTTAAACTCAAATTTTCAAAAATCCCTTTTCTAGCCTACTTCGGACTATCAAAATTCTTACATAAAACGGTCTGATTAACAACCTAATTGAATATTCATATTTTCAGTAACACTGTCTAAATCTTTTGTTCAGGTTCCAACTTCATCCGGTACGCTTATAGGGTCGAAAAACGCACCCAAACTGCCCTCCCTGAGCTGTTTTGGGAAATGCACAAAAACCCCAAAAACGGGATAAAACGATAATTTATTTATCAAATAACTTTTCTATGATTTTAAATAATCCCAACTAGAAATGTTGTCCCAATAACAGATAACTTATCGAGCTAACAAAATTCCTAGTTTAACTCAAATTTTCAAAAATCCCTTTTCTAGCCTACTTCGGGCTATCAAAATTCTTACATAAAACGGTCTGATTAACAAACTAATTGAATATTCATATTGTCTGTAACACTGTCTAAATCTTTTGTTCAGGTTCCAACTTCATCCGGTACGCTTATAGGGTCAAAAAATGCACCCAAACTCCCATCCCTGAGCTGTTTTGGGAAATGCACAAAAACCCCAAAAACGGGATAAAACGATAATTTATTTATCAAATAACTTTTCTATGATTTTAAATTATCCCAACTAGAAATGTTGTCCCAATAACAGATAACTTATCGAGCTAACAAAATTCCTAGTTTAACTCAAATTTTCAAAAATCCCTTTTCTAGCCTACTTCGGGCTATCAAAATTCTTACATAAAACGGTCTGATTAACAAACTAATTGAATATTCATATTGTCTGTAACACTGTCTAAATCTTTTTTTCAGGTTCCAATTTCATCCGGTACGCTTATAGGGTCAAAAAATGCACCCAAACTCCCATCCCTGAGCTGTTTTGGGAAATGCACAAAAACCCCAAAAACGGGATAAAACGATAATTTATTTATCAAATAACTTTTCTATGATTTTAAATAATCCCAACTAGAAATGTTGTCCCAATAACAGATAACTTATCGAGCTAACAAAATTCCTAGTTAAACTCAAATTTTCAAAAATCCCTTTTCTAGCCTACTTCGGACTATCAAAATTCTTACATAAAACGGTCTGATTAACAACCTAATTGAATATTCATATTTTCAGTAACACTGTCTAAATCTTTTGTTCAGGTTCCAACTTCATCCGGTACGCTTATAGGGTCAAAAAACGCACCCAAACTCCCCTCCCTGAGCTGTTTTGGAAAATGCACAAAAACGGGATAAAATGATAATTTATTTATCAAATAACTTTTCTATGATTTTATATAATCCCAACTAGAAATGTTGTCCCAATAACAGATAACTTATCGAGCTAACAAAATTCCTAGTGAGACTCAACTTTTCAAAAATACCTTTTCTAGCCTACTTCGGGCTATCAAAATTCTTACATAAAACGGTCTGATTAACAAACTAATTGAATATTCATATTGTCTATAACACTGTCTAAATATTTTGTTCAGGTTTCAACTTCATCCGGTACGCTTATAGGGTCAAAATAACGCACCCAAACTCCCCTCCCTGAGCTGTTTTGGGAAATGCACAAAAACCCCAAAAACGGGATAAAACGATAATTTATTTATCAAATAACTTTTCTATGATTTTAAATAATCCCAACTAGAAATGTTGTCCCAATAACAGATAACTTATCGAGCTAACAAAATTCCTAGTTTAACTCAACTTTTCAAAAATCCCTTTTCTAGCCTACTTCGGACTATCAAAATTCTTACATAAAACGGTCTGATTAACAACCTAATTGAATATTCATATTTTCAGTAACACTGTCTAAATCTTTTGTTCAGGTTCCAACCTCATCCGGTACGCTTATAGGGTCAAAAAACGCACCCAAACTCCCCTCCCTGAGCTGTTTTGGGAAATGCACAAAAACCCCAAAAACGGGATAAAACGATAATTTATTTATCAAATAACTTTTCTATGATTTTAAATAATCCCAACTAGAAATGTTGTCCTAATAACAGATAACTTATCTAGCTAGCAAAATTCCTAGTTAAACTCAACTTTTCAAAAATCCCTTTTCTAGCCTACTTCGGGCTATCAAAATTCTTACATAAAACGGTCTGATTAACAAACTAATTGAATATTCATATTGTCAGTCACACTGTCTAAATCTTTTGTTCAGGTTCCAACTTCATCCGGTACGCTTATAGGGTCAAAAAACGCACCCAAACTCCCCTCCCTGAGCTGTTTTGGGAAATGCACAAAAACCCCAAAAACGGGATAAAACGATAATTTATTTATCAAATAACTTTTCTATGATTTTAAATAATCCCAACTAGAAATGTTGTCCCAATAACAGATAACTTATCGAGCTAACAAAATTCCTAGTTAAACTCAACTTTTCAAAAATCCCTTTTCTAGCATACTTCGGGCTATCAAAATTCTTACATAAAACGGTCTGATTAACAAACTAATTGAATATTCATATTGTCAGTAACACTGTCTAAATCTTTTGTTCAGGTTCCAACTTCATCCGGTACGCTTATAGGGTCAAAAAACGCACCCAAACTCCCCTCCCTGAGCTGTTTTGGGAAATGCACAAAAACCCCAAAAACGGGATAAAACGATAATTTATTTATCAAATAACTTTTCTATGATTTTAAATAATCCCAACTAGAAATGTTGTCCTAATAACAGATAACTTATCTAGCTAGCAAAATTCCTAGTTAAACTCAACTTTTCAAAAATCCCTTTTCTAGCCTACTTCGGGCTATCAAAATTCTTACATAAAACGGTCTGATTAACAAACTAATTGAATATTCATATTGTCAGTCACACTGTCTAAATCTTTTGTTCAGGTTCCAACTTCATCCGGTACGCTTATAGGGTCGAAAAACGCACCCAAACTCCCCTCCCTGAGCTGTTTTGGGAAATGCACAAAAACCCCAAAAACGGGATAAAACGATAATTTATTTATCAAATAATTTTTTTATGATTTTAAATAATCCCAACTAGAAATGTTGTCCCAATAAAAAGATAACTTATCGAGCTAACAAAATTCCTAGTTAAACTCAACTTTTCAAAAATCCCTTTTCTAGCCTACTTCGGGCTATCAAAATTCTTACATAAAACGGTCTGATTAAAAAACTAATTGAATATTCATATTGTCAGTCACACTGTCTAAATCTTTTGTTCAGGTTCCAACTGCATCCGGTACGCTTATAGGGTCAAAAAACGCACCCAAACTCCCCTCCCTGAGCTGTTTTGGGAAATGCACAGAAACCCCAAAAACGGGATAAAACGATAATTTATTTATCAAATAACTTTTCTATGATTTTAAATAATCCCAACTAGAAATGTTGTCCCAATAACAGATAACTTATCGAGCTAACAAAATTCCTAGTTAAACTCAACTTTTCAAAAATCCCTTTTCTAGCATACTTCGGGCTATCAAAATTCTTACATAAAACGGTCTGATTAACAAACTAATTGAATATTCATATTGTCAGTCACACTGTCTAAATATTTTTTTCAGGTTCCAACTTCATCCGGTACGCTTATAGGGTCAAAAAACGCACCCAAACTCCCCTCCCTGAGCTGTTTTGGGAAATGCACAAAAACCCCCAAAAACGGAATAAAACGATAATTTATTTATCAAATAACTTTTTTATGACTTTAAATAATCCCAACTAGAAATGTTGTCCCAATAACAGATAACTTATCGAGCTAACAAAATTTCTAGTTTAACTCAACTTTTCAAAAATCCCTTTTCTAGCCTACTTCGGGCTATCAAAATTCTTACATAAAACGGTCTGATTAACAAACTAATTGAATATTCATATTGTCAGTCACACTGTCTAAATCTTTTGTTCAGGTTCCAACTTCATCCGGTACGCTTATAGGGTCAAAAAACGCACCCAAACTCCCCTCCCTGAACTGTTTTGGGAAATGCACAAAAACCCCAAAAACGGGATAAAACGATAATTTATTTATCAAATAACTTTTCTATGATTTTAAATAATCCCAACTAGAAATGTTGTCCCAATAACAGATAACTTATCGAGCTAACAAAATTCCTAGTTAAACTCAACTTTTCAAAAATCCCTTTTCTAGCCTACTTCGGGCTATCAAAATTCTTACATAAAACGGTCTGATTAACAAACTAATTGAATATTCATATTGTCAGTAACACTGTCTAAATCTTTTGTTCAGGTTCCAACTTCATCCGGTACGCTTATAGGGTCGAAAAACGCACCCAAACTCCCCTCCCTGAGCTGTTTTGGGAAATGCACAAAAACCCCAAAAACGGGATAAAACGATAATTTATTTATCAAATAACTTTTCTATGATTTTAAATAATCCCAACTAGAAATGTTGTCCCAATAAAAAGATAACTTATCGAGCTAGCAAAATTCCTAGTTAAACTCAACTTTTCAAAAATCCCTTTTCTAGCCTACTTCGGGCTATCAAAATTCTTACATAAAACGGTCTGATTAACAAACTAATTGAATATTCATATTGTCAGTCACACTGTCTAAATCTTTTGTTCAGGTTCCAACTTCATCCGGTACGCTTATAGGGTCGAAAAACGCACCCAAACTCCCCTCCCTGAGCTGTTTTGGGAAATGCACAGAAATCCCAAAAACGGGATAAAACGATAATTTATTTATCAAATAACTTTTCTATGATTTTAAATAATCCCAACTAGAAATGTTGTCCCAATAAAAAGATAACTTATCGAGCTAACAAAATTCCTAGTTAAACTCAACTTTTCAAAAATCCCTTTTCTAGCCTACTTCGGGCTATCAAAATTCTTACATAAAACGGTCTGATTAACAAACTAATGGAATATTCATATTGTCAGTCACACTGTCTAAATATTTTGTTCAGGTTCCAACTTCATCCGGTACGCTTATAGGGTCAAAAAACGCACCCAAACTCCCCTCCCTGAGCTGTTTTGGGAAATGCACAAAAACCCCAAAAACGGGATAAAACGATAATTTATTTATCAAATAACTTTTCTATGATTTTAAATAATCCCAACTAGAAATGTCGTCCCAATAACAGATAACTTATCGAGCTAACAAAATTCCTAGTTAAACTAAACTTTTCAAAAATCCCTTTTCTAGCCTACTTCGGGCTATCAAAATTCTTACATAAAACGGTCTGATTAACAAACTAATTGAATATTCATATTTTCAGTCACACTGTCTAAATCTTTTGTTCAGGTTCCAACTTCATCCGGTACGCTTATAGGGTCAAAAAACGCACCCAAACTCCCCTCCCTGAGCTGTTTTGGGAAATGCACAAAAACCCCAAAAACAGAATAAAACGATAATTTATTTATCAAATAACTTTTCTATGATTTTAAATAATCCCAACTAGAAATGTTAACCCAATAACAGATAACTTATCTAGCTAGCAAAATTCCTAGTTAAACTCAACTTTTCAAAAATCCCTTTTCTAGCCTACTTCGGGCTATCAAAATTCTTACATAAAACGGTCTGATTAACAAACTAATTGAATTTTCATATTGTCAGTCACACTGTCTAAATCTTTTGTTCAGGTTCCAACTTCATCCGGTACGCTTATAGGGTCAAAAAACGCACCCAAACTCCCCTCCCTGAGCTGTTTTGGGAAATGCACAAAAACCCCAAAAACGGGATAAAACGATAATTTATTTATCAAATAACTTTTCTATGATTTTAAATAATCCCAACTAGAAATGCTGTCCCAATAAAAAGATAACTTATCGAGCTAACAAAATTCCTAGTTAAACTAAACTTTTCAAAAATCCCTTTTCTAGCCTACTTCGGGCTATCAAAATTCTTACATAAAACGGTCTGATTAACAAACTAATTGAATATTCATATTGTCAGTCACACTGTCTAAATCTTTTGTTCAGGTTCCAACTTCATCCGGTACGCTTATAGGGTCAAAAAAACGCACCCAAACTCCCCTCCCTGAGCTGTTTTGGGAAATGCACAAAAACCCCAAAAACAGAATAAAATGATAATTTATTTATCAAATAACTTTTCTATGATTTTAAATAATCCCAACTAGAAATGTTGTCCCAATAACAGATAACTTATCGAGCTAACAAAATTCCTAGTTAAACCCAACTTTTCAAAAATCCCTTTTCTAGCATACTTCGGGCTATCAAAATTCTTACATAAAACGGTCTGATTAACAAACTAATTGAATATTCATATTGTCTGTCACACTGTCTAAATCTTTTGTTCAGGTTCCAACTTCATCCGGTACGCTTATAGGGTCAAAAAACGCACCCAAACTCCCCTCCCTGAGCTGTTTTGGGAAATGCACAAAAACCCCAAAAACGGGATAAAACGATAATTTATTTATCAAATAACTTTTCTATGATTTTAAATAATTCCAACTAGAAATGTCGTCCCAATAACAGATAACTTATCGAGCTAACAAAATTCCTAGTTAAACTCAACTTTTCAAAAATCCCTTTTCTAGCCTACTTCGGGCTATCAAAATTCTTACATAAAACGGTCTGATTAACAAACTAATTGAATTTTCATATTTTCAGTCACACTGTCTAAATCTTTTGTTCTGGTTCCAACTTCATCCGGTACGCTTATAGGGTCAAAAAACGCACCCAAACTCCCCTCCCTGAGCTGTTTTGGGAAATGCACAAAAACCCCAAAAACGGGATAAAACGATAATTTATTTATCAAATAACTTTTCTATGATTTTAAATAATCCCAACTAGAAATGTTGTCCCAATAAAAAGATAACTTATCGAGCTAACAAAATTCCTAGTTAAACTAAACTTTTCAAAAATCCCTTTTCTAGCCTACTTCGGGCTATCAAAATTCTTACATAAAACGGTCTGATTAACAAACTAATTGAATTTTCATATTGTCAGTCACACTGTCTAAATCTTTTGTTCTGGTTCCAACTTCATCCGGTACGCTTATAGGGTCAAAAAACGCACCCAAACTCCCCTCCCTGAGCTGTTTTGGGAAATGCACAAAAACCCCAAAAACGGGATAAAACGATAATTTATTTATCAAATAACTTTTCTATGATTTTAAATAATCCCAACTAGAAATGTTGTCCCAATAAAAAGATAACTTATCGAGCTAACAAAATTCCTAGTTAAACTAAACTTTTCAAAAATCCCTTTTCTAGCCTACTTCGGGCTATCAAAATTCTTACATAAAACGGTCTGATTAACAAACTAATTGAATATTCATATTGTCAGTCACACTGTCTAAATCTTTTGTTCAGGTTCCAACTTCATCCGGTACGCTTATAGGGTCAAAAAACGCACCCAAACTCCCCTCCCTGAGCTGTTTTGGGAAATGCACAAAAACCCCAAAAACGGGATAAAACGATAATTTATTTATCAAATAACTTTTCTATGATTTTAAATAATCCCAACTAGAAATGTTGTCCCAATAACAGATAACTTATCGAGCTAACAAAATTCCTAGTTAAACTCAACTTTTCAAAAATCCCTTTTCTAGCCTACTTCGGGCTATCAAAATTCTTACATAAAACGGTCTGATTAACAAACTAATTGAATTTTCATATTGTCAGTCACACTGTCTAAATCTTTTGTTCAGGTTCCAACTTCATCCGGTACGCTTATAGGGTCAAAAAACGCACCCAAACTCCCCTCCCTGAGCTGTTTTGGGAAATGCACAAAAACCCCAAAAACGGGATAAAACGATAATTTATTTATCAAATAACTTTTCTATGATTTTAAATAATCCCAACTAGAAATGTCGTCCCAATAACAGATAACTTATCGAGCTAACAAAATTCCTAGTTAAACTAAACTTTTCAAAAATCCCTTTTCTAGCCTACTTCGGGCTATCAAAATTCTTACATAAAACGGTCTGATTAACAAACTAATTGAATATTCATATTTTCAGTCACACTGTCTAAATCTTTTGTTCAGGTTCCAACTTCATCCGGTACGCTTATAGGGTCAAAAAACGCACCCAAACTCCCCTCCCTGAGCTGTTTTGGGAAATGCACAAAAACCCCAAAAACAGAATAAAACGATAATTTATTTATCAAATAACTTTTCTATTATTTTAAATAATCCCAACTAGAAATGTTAACCCAATAACAGATAACTTATCGAGCTAACAAAATTCCTAGTTAAACCCAACTTTTCAAAATCCCTTTTCTAGCCTACTTCGGGCTATCAAAATTCTTACATAAAACGGTCTGATTAACAAACTAATTGAATTTCATATTGTCTGTAACACTGTCTAAATCTTTTGTTCAGGTTCAACTTCATCCGGTACGCTTATAGGGTCAAAAAACGCACCCAAACTCCCCTCCCTGAGCTGTTTTGGGAAATGCACAAAAACCCCAAAAACGGAATAAAACGATAATTTATTTATCAAATAACTTTTCTATGATTTTAAATAATCCCAACTAGAAATGTTGTCCCAATAACAGATAACTTATCGAGCTAACAAAATTCCTAATTAAACTCAACTTTTCAAAAATCCCTTTTCTAGCATACTTCGGGCTATCAAAATTCTTACATAAATCGGTCTGATTAACAAACTAATTGAATATTCATATTGTCTGTAACATTGTCTAAATCTTTTGTTCAGGTTCCAACTTCTTTCGGTACGCTTATATGGTCAAAAAACGCACCCAAACTCCCCTCCCTGAGCTGTTTTGGGAAATGCACAAAAACCCCAAAAACGGGATAAAACGATAATTTATTTATCAAATAACTTTTCTATGATTTTAAATAATCCCAACTAGAAATGTCGTCCCAATAACAGATAACTTATCGAGCTAACAAAATTCCTAGTTAAACTAAACTTTTCAAAAATCCCTTTTCTATCATACTTCGGGCTATCAAAATTCTTACATAAAACGGTCTGATTAACAAACTAATTGAATATTCATATTGTCTGCAACACTGTCTAAATCTTTTGTTCAGGTTCCAACTTCATCCGGTACGCTTATAGGGTCAAAAAACGCACTCAAACTCCCCTCCTTGAGCTGTTTTGGGAAATGCACAAAAACCCCCGAAACGGGATTAAACGATAATTTATTTATCAAATAACTTTTCAATGATTTTAAATAATCTCAACTAGAAATGTTGTCCCAATAACAGATAACTTATCGAGCTAACAAAATTCCTAGTTAAACTCAACTTTTCAAAAATCCCTCTTCTAACCTACTTCGGGCTATCAAAATTCTTACATAAAACGGTCTGATTAACAACCTAATTGAATATTCATATTGTCAGTAACACTGTCTAAATCTTTTGTTCAGGTTCCAACTTCATCCGGTACGCTTATAGGGTCAAAAAACGCACCCAAACTCCCCTCCCTGAGCTGTTTTGGGAAATGCACAAAAACCCCAAAAACGGGATAAAACGATAATTTATTTATCAAATAACTTTTCTATGATTTTAAATAATCCCAACTAGAAATGTTGTCCCAATAACAGATAACTTATCGAGTTAACAAAATTCCTAGTTAAACTCAACTTTTCAAAATCCCTTTTCTAGCCTACTTCGGGCTATCAAAATTCTTACATAAAACGGTCTGATTAACAAACTAATTGAATTTCATATTGTCTGTAACACTGTCTAAATCTTTTGTTCAGGTTCAACTTCATCCGGTACGCTTATAGGGTCAAAAAACGCACCCAAACTCCCCTCCCTGAGCTGTTTTGGGAAATGCACAAAAACCCCAAAAACAGAATAAAACGATAATTTATTTATCAAATAACTTTTCTATGATTTTAAATAATCCCAACTAGAAATGTTGTCCCAATAACAGATAACTTATCGAGCTAACAAAATTCCTAGTTAAACCCAACTTTTCAAAAATCCCTTTTCTAGCATACTTCGGGCTATCAAAATTCTTACATAAAACGGTCTGATTAACAAACTAATTGAATATTCATATTGTCTGTCACACTGTCTAAATCTTTTGTTCAGGTTCCAACTTCATCCGGTACGCTTATAGGGTCAAAAAACGCACCCAAACTCCCCTCCCTGAGCTGTTTTGGGAAATGCACAAAAACCCCAAAAACGGAATAAAACGATAATTTATTTATCAAATAACTTTTCTATGATTTTAAATAATCCCAACTAGAAATGTTGTCCCAATAACAGATAACTTATCGAGCTAACAAAATTCCTAGTTAAACTCAACTTTTCAAAAATCCCTTTTCTAGCATACTTCGGGCTATCAAAATTCTTACATAAAACGGTCTGATTAACAAACTAATTGAATTTCATATTGTCTGTAACACTGTCTAAATCTTTTGTTCAGGTTCAACTTCATCCGGTACGCTTATAGGGTCAAAAAACGCACCCAAACTCCCCTCCCTGAGCTGTTTTGGGAAATGCACAAAAACCCCAAAAACAGAATAAAACGATAATTTATTTATCAAATAACTTTTCTATGATTTTAAATAATCCCAACTAGAAATGTTGTCCCAATAACAGATAACTTATCGAGCTAACAAAATTCCTAGTTAAACCCAACTTTTCAAAAATCCCTTTTCTAGCATACTTCGGGCTATCAAAATTCTTACATAAAACGGTCTGATTAACAAACTAATTGAATATTCATATTGTCTGTCACACTGTCTAAATCTTTTGTTCAGGTTCCAACTTCATCCGGTACGCTTATAGGGTCAAAAAACGCACCCAAACTCCCCTCCCTGAGCTGTTTTGGGAAATGCACAAAAACCCCAAAAACGGAATAAAACGATAATTTATTTAACAAATAACTTTTCTATGATTTTAAATAATCCCAACTAGAAATGTTGTCCCAATAACAGATAACTTATCGAGCTAACAAAATTCCTAGTTAAACTCAACTTTTCAAAAATCCCTTTTCTAGCATACTTCGGGCTATCAAAATTCTTACATAAAACGGTCTGATTAACAAAATAATTGAATATTCATATTGTCTGTAACACTGTCTAAATCTTTTGTTCAGGTTCAACTTCATCCGGTACGCTTATAGGGTCAAAAAACGCACATAAACTACCCTCCCTGAGCTGTTTTGGGAAATGCACAAAAACCCCAAAAACGGGATAAAACGATAATTTATTTATCAAATAACTTTTCTATGATTTTAAATAATCCCAACTAGAAATGTTGTCCCAATAACAGATAACTTATCGAGCTAACAAAATTCCTAGTTAAACTCAACTTTTCAAAAATCCCTTTTCTAGCCTACTTCGGGCTATTAAAATTCTTACATAAAACGGTCTGATTAACAAACTAATTGAATATTCATATTTTCTGTAACACTGTCTAAATCTTTTGTTGAGGTTCCAACTTCATCCGGTACGCTTATAGGGTCAAAAAACGCACATAAACTACCCTCCCTGAGCTGTTTTGGGAAATGCACAAAAACCCCAAAAACGGGATAAAACGATAATTTATTTATCAAATAACTTTTCTATGATTTTAAATAATCCCAACTAGAAATGTTGTCCCAATAACAGATAACTTATCGAGCTAACAAAATTCCTAGTTAAACTCAACTTTTCAAAAATCCCTTTTCTAGCCTACTTCGGGCTATTAAAATTCTTACATAAAACGGTCTGATTAACAACCTAATTGAATATTCATATTGTCAGTAACACTGTCTAAATCTTTTGTTCAGGTTCCAACTTCATCCGGTACGCTTATAGGGTCAAAAAACGCACCCAAACTCCCCTCCCTGAGCTGTTTTGGGAAATGCACAAAAACCCCAAAAACGGGATAAAACGATAATTTATTTATCAAATAACTTTTCTATGATTTTAAATAATCCCAACTAGAAATGTTGTCCCAATAACAGATAACTTATCGAGCTAACAAAATTCCTAGTTAAACTCAACTTTTCAAAAATCCCTTTTCTTGCCTAGTTCGGGCTATCAAAATTCTTACATAAAACGGTCTGATTAACAAACTAATTGAATATTCATATTTTCTGTAACACTGTCTAAATCTTTTGTTGAGGTTCCAACTTCATCCGGTACGCTTATAGGGTCAAAAAACGCACATAAACTACCCTCCCTGAGCTGTTTTGGGAAATGCACAAAAACCCCAAAAACGGGATAAAACGATAATTTATTTATCAAATAACTTTTCTATGATTTTAAATAATCCCAACTAGAAATGTTGTCCTAATAACAGATAACTTATCGAGCTAACAAAATTCCTAGTTAAACTCAACTTTTCAAAAATTCCTTTTCTAGCCTACTTCGGGCTATTAAAATTCTTACATAAAACGGTCTGATTAACAAACTAATTGAATATTCATATTTTCTGTAACACTGTCTAAATCTTTTGTTCAGGTTCCAACTTCATTCGGTACGCTTATAGGGTCAAAAAACGCACCCAAACTCCCCTCCCTGAGCTGTTTAGGGAAATGCACAAAAACCCCAAAAACGGAATAAAACGATAATTTATTTATCAAATAACTTTTCTATGATTTTAAATAATCCCAACTAGAAATGTTGTCCCAATAACAGATAACTTATCGAGCTAACAAAATTCCTAGTTAAACTCAACTTTTCAAAAATCCCTTTTCTAGCCTACTTCGGGCTATCCAAATTCGTACATAAAACGGTCTGATTAACAAACTAATTGAATATTCATATTGTCTGTAACACTGTCTAAATCTTTTGTTCAGATTCCAACTTCATCCGGTACGCTTATAGGGTCAAAAAACGCACCCAAACACCCCTCCCTGAGCTGTTTTGGGAAATGCACAAAAACCCCAAAAACGGGATAAAACGATAATTTATTTATCAAATAACTTTTCTATGATTTTAAATAATCCCAACTAGAAATGTTGTCCCAATAACAGATAACTTATCGAGCTAACAAAATTCCTAGTTAAACTCAACTTTTCAAAAATCCCTTTTCTAGCCTACTTCGGGCTATCAAAATTCTTACATAAAACGGTCTGATTAACAAACTAATTGAATATTCATA
Source organism: Mercurialis annua (assembly GCF_937616625.2). Taxonomy (NCBI): domain Eukaryota; kingdom Viridiplantae; phylum Streptophyta; class Magnoliopsida; order Malpighiales; family Euphorbiaceae; genus Mercurialis; species Mercurialis annua. Next base: position 76,232,462 of record NC_065572.1, on the reverse strand, counting down.
TTGTCTGTAACACTGTCTAAATCTTTTGTTCAGGTTCCAACTTCATCCGGTACGCTTATAGGGTCAAAAAACGCACATAAACTACCCTCCCTGAGCTGTTTTGGGAAATGCACAAAAACCCCAAAAACGGGATAAAACGATAATTTATTTATCAAATAACTTTTCTATGATTTTAAATAATCCCAACTAGAAATGTTGTCCCAATAACAGATAACTTATCGAGCTAACAAAATTCCTAGTTAAACTCAACTTTTCAAAAATCCCTTTTCTAGCCTACTTCGGGCTATTAAAATTCTTACATAAAACGGTCTGATTAACAAACTAATTGAATATTCATATTGTCTGTAACACTGTCTAAATCTTTTGTTCAGGTTCCAACTTCATTCGGTACGCTTATAGGGTCAAAAAACGCACATAAACTACCCTCCCTGAGCTGTTTTGGGAAATGCACAAAAACCCCAAAAACGGAATAAAACGATAATTTATTTATCAAATAACTTTTCTATGATTTTAAATAATCCCAACTAGAAATGTTGTCCCAATAACAGATAACTTATCGAGCTAACAAAATTCCTAGTTAAACTCAACTTTTCAAAAATCCCTTTTCTAGCCTACTTCGGGCTATCCAAATTCTTACATAAAACGGTCTGATTAACAAACTAATTGAATATTCATATTGTCTGTAACACTGTCTAAATCTTTTGTTCAGATTCCAAATTCATCCGGTACGCTTATAGGGTCAAAAAACGCACCCAAACTCCCCTCCCTGAGCTGTTTTAGGAAATGCACAAAAACCCCAAAAACGGGATAAAACGATAATTTATTTATCAAATAACTTTTCTATGATTTTAAATAATCCCAACTAGAAATGTTGTCCCAATAACAGATAACTTATCGAGTTAACAAAATTCCTAGTTAAACTCAACTTTTTAAAAATCCCTTTTCTAGCCTACTTCGGGCTATCAAAATTCTTACATAAAACGGTCTGATTAACAAACTAATTGAATATTCATATTGTCTGTAACACTGTCTAAATCTTTTGTTCAGGTTCCAACTTCATCCGGTACGCTTATAGGGTCAAAAAACGCACCCAAACTTCCCTCCTTGAGCTGTTTTGGGAAATGCACAAAAACCCCCGAAACGGGATTAAACGATAATTTATTTATCAAATAACTTTTCAATGATTTTAAATAATCCCAACTAGAAATGTTGTCCCAATAACAGATAACTTATCGAGCTAACAAAATTCCTAGTTAAACTCAACTTTTCAAAAATCCCTTTTCTTGCCTACTTCGGACTATCAAAATTCTTACATAAAACAGTCTGATTAACAAACTAATTGAATATTCATATTTTCTGTAACACTGTCTAAATCTTTTGTTCAGGTTCCAACTTCATCCGGTACGCTTATAGGGTCAAAAAACGCACATAAACTACCCTCCCTGAGCTGTTTTGGGAAATGCACAAAAACCCCAAAAACGGGATAAAACGATAATTTATTTATCAAATAACTTTTCTATGATTTTAAATAATCCCAACTAGAAATGTTGTCCCAATAACAGATAACTTATCGAGCTAACAAAATTCCTAGTTAAACTCAACTTTTCAAAAATCCCTTTTCTAGCCTACTTCGGGCTATTAAAATTCTTACATAAAACGGTCTGATTAACAAACTAATTGAATATTCATATTGTCTGTAACACTGTCTAAATCTTTTGTTCAGGTTCCAACTTCATCCGGTACGCTTATAGGGTCAAAAAACGCACATAAACTACCCTCCCTGAGCTGTTTTGGGAAATGCACAAAAACCCCAAAAACGGGATAAAAGGATAATTTATTTATCAAATAACTTTTCTATGATTTTAAATAATCCCAACTAGAAATGTTGTTCCAATAACAGATAACTTATCGAGCTAACAAAATTCCTAGTTAAACTCAACTTTTCAAAAATCCCTTTTCTAGCCTACTTCGGGCTATTAAAATTCTTACATAAAACGGTCTGATTAACAAACTAATTGAATATTCATATTGTCTGTAACACTGTCTAAATCTTTTGTTCAGGTTCCAACTTCATTCGGTACGCTTATAGGGTCAAAAAACGCACCCAAACTCCCCTCCCTGAGCTGTTTAGGGAAATGCACAAAAACCCCAAAAACGGAATAAAACGATAATTTATTTATCAAATAACTTTTCTATGATTTTAAATAATCCCAACTAGAAATGTTGTCCCAATAACAGATAACTTATCGAGCTAACAAAATTCCTAGTTAAACTCAACTTTTCAAAAATCCCTTTTCTAGCCTACTTCGGGCTATCCAAATTCTTACATAAAACGGTCTGATTAACAAACTAATTGAATATTCACATTGTCTGTAACACTGTCTAAATCTTTTGTTCAGATTCCAACTTCATCCGGTACGCTTATTGGGTCAAAAAACGCACCCAAACTCCCCTCCCTGAGCTGTTTTAGGAAATGCACAAAAACCCCAAAAACGGGATAAAACAATAATTTATTTATCAAATAACTTTTCTATGATTTTAAATAATCCCAACTAGAAATGTTGTCCCAATAACAGATAACTTATCGAGTTAACAAAATTCCTAGTTAAACTCAACTTTTCAAAAATCCATTTTCTAGCCTACTTCGGGCTATCAAAATTCTTACATAAAACGGTCTGATTAACAAACTAATTGAATATTCATATTGTCTGTAACACTGTCTAAATCTTTTGTTCAGGTTCCAACTTCATCCGGTACGCTTATAGGGTCAAAAAACGCACCCAAACTCCCCTCCCTGAGCTGTTTTGGGAAATGCACAAAAACCCCCGAAACGGGATTAAACGATACTTTATTTATCAAATAACTTCTCAATGATTTTAAATAATCCCAACTAGAAATGTTGTCCCAATAACAGATAACTTATCGAGCTAACAAAATTCCTAGTTAAACTCAACTTTTCAAAAATCCCTTTTCTAGCTTACTTCGGGCTATCAAAATTCTTACATAAAACGGTCTGATTAACAACCTAATTGAATATTCATATTGTCAGTAACACTGTCTAAATCTTTTGTTCAGGTTCCAACTTCATCCGGTACGCTTATAGGGTCAAAAAACGCACCCAAACTCCCCTCCCTGAGCTGTTTTGGGAAATGCACAAAAACCCCAAAAACGGGATAAAACAAAAATTTATTTATCAAATAACTTTTCTATGATTTTAAATAATCCCAACTAGAAATGTTGTCCCAATAACAGATAACTTATCGAGTTAACAAAATTCCTAGTTAAACTCAACTTTTCAAAAATCCCTTTTCTAGCCTACTTCGGGCTATCAAAATTCTTACATAAAACGGTCTGATTAACAAACTAATTGAATATTCATATTATCTGTAACACTGTCTAAATCTTTTGTTCAGGTTCCAACTTCATCCGGTACGCTTATAGGGTCCAAAAACGCACCCAAACTCCCCTCCCTGAGCTGTTTTGGGAAATGCACAAAAACCCCAAAAACGGGATAAAACGATAATTAATTTATCAAATAACTTTTCTATGATTTTAAATAATCCCAACTAGAAATGTTGTCCCAATAACAGATAACTTATCGAGCTAACAAAATTCCTAGTTAAACTCAACTTTTCAAAAATCCCTTTTCTAGCCTACTTCGGGCTATCAAAATTCTTACATAAAACGGTCTGATTAACAACCTAATTGAATATTCATATTGTCAGTAACACTGTCTAAATCTTTTGTTCAGGTTCCAACTTCATCCGGTACGCTTATAGGGTCAAAAAACGCACCCAAACTCCCCTCCCTGAGCTGTTTTGGGAAATGCACAAAAACCCCAAAAACGGGATAAAACGATAATTTATTTATCAAATAACTTTTCTATGATTTTAAATAATCCCAACTAGAAATGTTGTCCCAATAACAGATAACTTATCGAGTTAACAAAATTCCTAGTTAAACTAAACTTTTCAAAAATCCCTTTTCTAGCCTACTTCGGGCTATCAAAATTCTTACATAAAACGGTCTGATTAACAAACTAATTGAATATTCATATTGTCTGTAACACTGTCTAAATCTTTTGTTCAGGTTCCAACTTCATCCGGTACGCTTATAGGGTCAAAAAACGCACCCACCCTCCCTGAGCTGTTTTGGGAAATGCACAAAAACCCCAAAAACGGAATAAAACGATAATTTATTTATCAAATAACTTTTCTATGATTTTAAATAATCCCAACTAGAAATGTTGTCCCAATAACAGATAACTTATCGAGCTAACAAAATTCCTAGTTAAACTCAACTTTTCAAAAATTCCTTTTCTAGCCAACTTCGGGCTATCAAAATTCTTACATAAAACGGTCTGATTAACAAACTAATTGAATATTCATATTGTCTGTAACACTGTCTAAATCTTTTGTTCAGGTTCCAACTTCATCCGGTACGCTTATAGGGTCAAAAAACGCACCCAAACTCCCCTCCCTGAGCTGTTTTGGGAAATGCACAAAAACCCCAAAAACGGGATAAAACGATAATTTATTTATCAAATAACTTTTCTATGATTTTAAATAATCCCAACTAGAAATGTTGTCCCAATAACAGATAACTTATCGAGTTAACAAAATTCCTAGTTAAACTAAACTTTTCAAAAATCCCTTTTCTAGCCTACTTCGGGCTATCAAAATTCTTACATAAAACGGTCTGATTAACAAACTAATTGAATATTCATATTGTCAGTCACACTGTCTAAATCTTTTGTTCAGGTTCCAACTTCATCCGGTACGCCTATAGGGTCAAAAAACGCACCCACCCTCCCTGAGCTGTTTTGGGAAATGCACAAAAACCCCAAAAACGGAATAAAACGATAATTTATTTATCAAATAACTTTTCTATGATTTTAAATAATCCCAACTAGAAATGTTGTCCCAATAACAGATAACTTAATTATCGAGCTAACAAAATTCCTAGTTAAACTCAACTTTTCAAAAATCCCTTTTCTAGCCAACTTCGGGCTATCAAAATTCTTACATAAAACGGTCTGATTAACAAACAAATTGAATATTCATATTGTCTGTAACACTGTCTAAATCTTTTGTTCAGGTTCCAACTTCATCCGGTACGCTTATAGGGTCAAAAAACGCACCCAAACTCCCCTCCCTGAGCTGTTTTGGGAAATGCACAAAAACCCCAAAAACGGGATAAAACGATAATTTATTTATCAAATAACTTTTCTATGATTTTAAATAATCCCAACTAGAAATGTTGTCCCAATAACAGATAACTTATCGAGTTAACAAAATTCCTAGTTAAACTAAACTTTTCAAAAATCCCTTTTCTAGCCTACTTCGGGCTATCAAAATTCTTACATAAAACGGTCTGATTAACAAACTAATTGAATATTCATATTGTCAATCACACTGTCTAAATCTTTTGTTCAGGTTCCAACTTCATCCGGTACGCCTATAGGGTCAAAAAACGCACCCACCCTCCCTGAGCTGTTTTGGGAAATGCACAAAAACCCCAAAAACGGAATAAAACGATAATTTATTTATCAAATAACTTTTCTATGATTTTAAATAATCCCAACTAGAAATTTTGTCCCAATAACAGATAACTTATCGAGCTAACAAAATTCCTAGTTAAACTCAACTTTTCAAAAATCCCTTTTCTAGCCAACTTCGGGCTATCAAAATTCTTACATAAAACGGTCTGATTAACAAACTAATTGTCTATTCATATTGTCTGTAACACTGTCTAAATCTTTTGTTCAGGTTCCAACTTCATCCGGTACGCTTATAGGGTCAAAAAACGCACCCAAACTCTCCTCCCTGAGCTGTTTTGGGAAATGCACAAAAACCCCAAAAACGGGATAAAACGATAATTTATTTATCAAATAACTTTTCTATGATTTTAAATAATCCCAACTAGAAATGTTGTCCCAATAACAGATAACTTATCGAGCTAACAAAATTCCTAGTTAAACTCAACTTTTCAAAAATCCCTTTTCTAGCCTACTTCGGGCTATCAAAATTCTTATATAAAACGGTCTGATTAACAACCTAATTGAATATTCATATTGTCAGTAACACTGTCTAAATCTTTTGTTCAGGTTCCAACTTCATCCGGTACGCTTATAGGGTCAAAAAACGCACCCAAACTCCCCTCCCTGGGCTGTTTTGGGAAATGCACAAAAACCCCAAAAACGGGATAAAACGATAATTTATTTATCAAATAACTTTTCTATGATTTTAAATAATCCCAACTAGAAATGTTGTCCCAATAACAGATAACTTATCGAGTTAACAAAATTCCTAGTTAAACTAAACTTTTCAAAAATCCCTTTTCTAGCCTACTTCGGCCTATCAAAATTCTTACATAAAACGGTCTGATTAACAAACTAATTGAATATTCATATTGTCAGTCACACTATCTAAATCTTTTGTTCAGGTTCCAACTTCATCTGGTACGCCTATAGGGTCAAAAAACGCACCCACCCTCCCTGAACTGTTTTGGGAAATGCACAAAAACCCCAAAAACGGAATAAAACGATAATTTATTTATCAAATAACTTTTCTATGATTTTAAATAATCCCAACTTGAAATGTTGTCCCAATAACAGATAACTTATCGAGCTAACAAAATTCCTAGTTAAACTCAACTTTTCAAAAATCCCTTTTCTAGCCAACTTCAGGCTATCAAAATTCTTACATAAAACGGTCTGATTAACAAACTAATTGAATATTCATATTTTCTGTAACACTGTCTAAATCTTTTGTTCAGGTTCCAACTTCATCCGGTACGCTTATAGGGTCAAAAAACGCACCCAAACTCCCCTCCCTGGGCTGTTTTGGAAAATGCACAAAAACCCCAAAAACGGAATAAAACGATAATTTTTTTATCAAATAACTTTTCTATGATTTTAAATAATCCCAACTAGAAATGTTGTCCCAATAACAGATAACTTATCGAGCTAACAAAATTCCTAGTTAAACTCAACTTTTCAAAAATCCCTTTTCTAGCCAACTTCGGGCTATCAAAATTCTTACATAAAACGGTCTGATTAACAAACTAATTGAATATTCATATTGTCTGTAACACTGTCTAAATCTTTTGTTCAGGTTCCAACTTCATCCGGTACGCTTATTGGGTCAAAAAACGCACCCAAACTCCCCTCCCTGAGCTGTTTTTGGGAAATGCACAAAAACCCCAAAAACGGGATAAAACGATAATTTATTTATCAAATAACTTTTCTATGATTTTAAATAATCCCAAATAGAAATGTTGTCCCAATAACAGATAACTTATCGAGCTAACAAAATTCCTAGTTAAACTCAACTTTTCAAAAATCCCTTTTCTTGCCTACTTCGGGCTATCAAAATTCTTACATAAAACAGTCTGATTAACAAACTAATTGAATATTCATATTTTCTGTAACACTGTCTAAATCTTTTGTTCAGGTTCCAACTTCATCCGGTACGCTTATAGGGTCAAAAAACGCACATAAACTACCCTCCCTGAGCTGTTTTGGGAAATGCACAAAAACACCAAAAACGGGATAAAACGATAATTTATTTATCAAATAACTTTTCTATGATTTTAAATAATCCCAACTAGAAATGTTGTCCCAATAACAGATAACTTATCGAGCTAACAAAATTCCTAGTTAAACTCAACTTTTCAAAAATCCCTTTTCTAGCCTACTTCGGGCTATTAAAATTCTTACATAAAACGGTCTGATTAACAAACTAATTGAATATTCATATTGTCTGTAACACTGTCTGAATCTTTTGTTCAGGTTCCAACTTCATTCGGTACGCTTATAGGGTCAAAAAACGCACCCAAACTCCCCTCCCTGAGCTGTTTAGGGAAATGCACAAAAACTCCAAAAACGGAATAAAACGATAATTTATTTATCAAATAACTTTTCTATGATTTTAAATAATCCCAACTAGAAATGTTGTCCCAATAACAGATAACTTATCGAGCTAACAAAATTCCTAGTTAAACTCAACTTTTCAAAAATCCCTTTTCTAGCCTACTTCGGGCTATCCAAATTCTTACATAAAACGGTCTGATTAACAAACTAATTGAATATTCATATTGTCTGTAACACTGTCTAAATCTTTTGTTCAGATTCCAACTTCATCCGGTACGCTTATAGGGTCAAAAAACGCACCCAAACTCCCCTCCCTGAGCTGTTTTGGGAAATGCACAAAAACCCCAAAAACGGGATAAAACGATAATTTTTTTATCAAATAACTTTTCTATGATTTTAAATAATCCCAACTAGAAATGTTGTCCCAATAACAGATAACTTATCGAGTTAACAAAATTCCTAGTTAAACTCAACTTTTCAAAAATCCCTTTTCTAGCCTACTTCGGGCTATCAAAATTCTTACATAAAACGGTCTGATTAACAAACTAATTGAATATTCATATTGTCTGTAACACTGTCTAAATCTTTTGTTCAGGTTCCAACTTCATCCGGTACGCTTATAGGGTCAAAAAACGCACCCAAACTCCCCTCCTTGAGCTGTTTTGGGAAATGCACAAAAACCCCCGAAACGGGATTAAACGATAATTTATTTATCAAATAACTATTCAATGATTTTAAATAATCCCAACTAGAAATGTTGTCCCAATAACAGATAACTTATCGAGCTAACAAAATTCCTAGTTAAACTCAACTTTTCAAAAATCCCTTTTCTAGCCTACTTCGGGCTATCAAAATTCTTACATAAAACGGTCTGATTAACAAACTAATTGAATATTCATATTGTCTGTAACACTGTCTAAATCTTTTGTTCAGGGTCCAACTTCATCCGGTACGCTTATAGGGTCAAAAAACGCACCCAAACTCCCCTCCCTGAGCTGTTTTGGGAAATGCACAAAAACCCCAAAAACGGGATAAAACGATAATTTATTTATCAAATAACTTTTCTATGATTTTAAATAATCCCAACTAGAAATGTTGTCCCAATAACAGATAACTTATCGAGCTAACAAAATTCCTAGTTAAACTCAACTTTTCAAAAATCCCTTTTCTAGCCTACTTCGGGCTATCAAAATTCTTACATAAAACGGTCTGATTAACAAACTAATTGAATATTCATATTGTCTGTAACACTGTCTAAATCTTTTGTTCAGGTTCCAACTTCATCCAGTACGCTTATAGGGTCAAAAAACGCACCCAAACTCCCCTCCCTGAGCTGTTTTGGGAAATGCACAAAAACTTCAAAAACGGGATAAAACGATAATTTATTTATCAAATAACTTTTCTATGATTTTAAATAATCCCAACTAGAAATGTTGTCCCAATAACAGATAACTTATCGAGCTAACAAAATTCCTAGTTAAACTCAACTTTTCAAAACTCCCTTTTCTAGCCTACTTCGGGCTATCAAAATTCTTACATAAAACGGTCTGATTAACAACCTAATTGAATATTCATATTGTCAGTAACACAGTCTAAATCTTTTGTTCAGGTTCCAACTTCATCCGGTACGCTTATAGGGTCAAAAAACGCACCCAAACTCCCCTCCCTGAGCTGTTTTGGGAAATGCACAAAAACCCCAAAAACGGGATAAAACGATAATTTATTTATCAAATAACTTTTCTATGATTTTAAATAATCCCAACTAAAAATGTTGTCCCAATAACAGATAACTTATCGAGTTAACAAAATTCCTAGTTAAACTCAACTTTTCAAAAATCCCTTTTCTAGCCTACTTCGGGCTATCAAAATTCTTACATAAAACGGTATGATTAACAAACTAATTGAATATTCATATTGTCTGTAACACTGTCTAAATCTTTTGTTCAGGTTCCAACTTCATCCGGTACGCTTATAGGGTCAAAAAACGCACCCAAACTCCCCTCCCTGAGCTGTTTTGGGAAATGCACAAAAACCCCAAAAACGGGATAAAACGATAATTTATTTATCAAATAACTTTTCTATGATTTTAAATAATCCCAACTAGAAATGTTGTCCCAATAACAGATAACTTATCGAGCTAACAAAATTCCTAGTTAAACTCAACTTTTCAAAAATCCCTTTTCTAGCCTACTTCGGGCTGTCAAAATTCTTACATAAAACGGTCTGATTAACAAACTAATTGAATATTCATATTGTCTGTAACACTGTCTAAATCTTTTGTTCAGGTTCCAACTTCATCCGGTACGCTTATAGGGTCAAAAAACGCACCCAAACTCCACTCCTTGAGCTGTTTTGGGAAATGCACAAAAACCCCAAAAACGGAATAAAACGATAATTTATTTATCAAATAACTTTTCAATGATTTTAAATAATCTCAACTAGAAATGTTGTCCCAATAACAGATAACTTATCGAGCTAACAAAATTCCTAGTTAAACTCAACTTTTCAAAAATCCCTTTTCTAGCCTACTTCGGGCTATCAAAATTCTTACATAAAACGGTCTGATTAACAAACTAATTTAATATTCATATTGTCTGTAACACTGTCTAAATCTTTTGTTCAGGTTCCAACTTCATCCAGTACGCTTATAGGGTCAAAAAACACACCCAAACTCCCCTCCCTGAGCTGTTTTGGGAAATGTACAAAAACCCCAAAAACGGGATAAAACGATAATTTATTTATCAAATAACTTTTCTATGATTTTAAATAATCCCAACTAGAAATGTTGTCCCAATAACAGATAACTTATCGAGCTAACAAAATTCCTAGTTAAACTCAACTTTTCAAAAATCCCTTTTCTAGCCTACTTCGGGCTATCAAAATTCTTACATAAAACGGTCTGATTAACAAACTAATTGAATATTCATATTGTCTGTAACACTGTCTAAATCTTTTGTACAGGTTCCAACTTCATCCGGTACGCTTATAGGGTCAAAAAACGCACCCAAACTCCCCTCCCTGAGCTGTTTTGGGAAATGCACAAAAACCCCCGAAACAGGATTAAACGATAATTTATTTATCAAATAACTTTTCAATGATTTTACATAATCTCAACTAGAAATGTTGTCCCAATAACAGATAACTTATCGAGCTAACAAAATTCCTAGTTAAACTCAACTTTTCAAAAATCCCTTTTCTAGCCTACTTCGGGCTATCAAAATTCTTACATAAAACGGTCTGATTAACAAACTAATTGAATATTCATATTGTCTGTAACACTGTCTAAATCTTTTGTTCAAGTTCCAACTTCATTCGGTACGCTTATAGGGTCAAAAAACGCACCCAAACTCCCCTCCCTGAGCTGTTTAGGGAAATGCACAAAAACCCCAAAAACGGAATAAAACGATAATTTATTTATCAAATAACTTTTCTATGATTTTAAATAATCCCAACTAGAAATGTTGTCCCAATAACAGATAACTTATCGAGCTAACAAAATTCCTAGTTAAACTCAACTTTTCAAAAATCCCTTTTCTAGCCTACTTCGGGCTATCCAAATTCTTACATAAAACGGTCTGATTAACAAACTAATTGAATATTCATATTGTCTGTAACACTGTCTAAATCTTTTGTTCAGATTCCAACTTCATCCGGTACGCTTATTGGGTCAAAAAACGCACCCAAACTCCCCTCCCTGAGCTGTTTTAGGAAATGCACAAAAACCCCAAAAACGGGATAAAACAATAATTTATTTATCAAATAACTTTTCTATGATTTTAAATAATCCCAACTAGAAATGTTGTCCCAATAACAGATAACTTATCGAGTTAACAAAATTCCTAGTTAAACTCAACTTTTCAAAAATCCCTTTTCTAGCCTACTTCGGGCTATCAAAATTCTTACATAAAACGGTCTGATTAACAAACTAATTGAATATTCATATTGTCTGTAACACTGTCTAAATCTTTTGTTCAGGTTCCAACTTCATCCGGTACGCTTATAGGGTCAAAAAACGCACCCAAACTCCCCTCCCTGAGCTGTTTTGGGAAATGCACAAAAACCCCCGAAACGGGATTAAACGATACTTTATTTATCAAATAACTTCTCAATGATTTTAAATAATCCCAACTAGAAATGTTGTCCCAATAACAGATAACTTATCGAGCTAACAAAATTCCTAGTTAAACTCAACTTTTCAAAAATCCCTTTTCTAGCTTACTTCGGGCTATCAAAATTCTTACATAAAACGGTCTGATTAACAACCTAATTGAATATTCATATTGTCAGTAACACTGTCTAAATCTTTTGTTCAGGTTCCAACTTCATCCGGTACGCTTATAGGGTCAAAAAACGCACCCAAACTCCCCTCCCTGAGCTGTTTTGGGAAATGCACAAAAACCCCAAAAACGGGATAAAACAAAAATTTATTTATCAAATAACTTTTCTATGATTTTAAATAATCCCAACTAGAAATGTTGTCCCAATAACAGATAACTTATCGAGTTAACAAAATTCCTAGTTAAACTCAACTTTTCAAAAATCCCTTTTCTAGCCTACTTCGGGCTATCAAAATTCTTACATAAAACGGTCTGATTAACAAACTAATTGAATATTCATATTATCTGTAACACTGTCTAAATCTTTTGTTCAGGTTCCAACTTCATCTGGTACGCTTATAGGGTCCAAAAACGCACCCAAACTCCCCTCCCTGAGCTGTTTTGGGAAATGCACAAAAACCCCAAAAACGGGATAAAACGATAATTTATTTATCAAATAACTTTTCTATGATTTTAAATAATCCCAACTAGAAATGTTGTCCCAATAACATATAACTTATCGAGCTAACAAAATTCCTAGTTAAACTCAACTTTTCAAAAATCCCTTTTCTAGCCTACTTCGGGCTATCAAATTTCATACATAAAACGGTCTGATTAACAACCTAATTGAATATTCATATTGTCAGTAACACTGTCTAAATCTTTTGTTCAGGTTCCAACTTCATCCGGTACGCTTATAGGGTCAAAAAACGCACCCAAACTCCCCTCCCTGAGCTGTTTTGGGAAATGCACAAAAACCCCAAAAACGGGATAAAACGATAATTTATTTATCAAATAACTTTTCTATGATTTTAAATAATCCCAACTAGAAATGTTGTCCCAATAACAGATAACTTATCGAGTTAACAAAATTCCTAGTTAAACTAAACTTTTCAAAAATCCCTTTTCTAGCCTACTTCGGGCTATCAAAATTCTTACATAAAACGGTCTGATTAACAAACTAATTGAATATTCATATTGTCTGTAACACTGTCTAAATCTTTTGTTCAGGTTCCAACTTCATCCGGTACGCTTATAGGGTCAAAAAACGCACCCACCCTCCCTGAGCTGTTTTGGGAAATGCACAAAAACCCCAAAAACGGAATAAAACGATAATTTATTTATCAAATAACTTTTCTATGATTTTAAATAATCCCAACTAGAAATGTTGTCCCAATAACAGATAACTTATCGAGCTAACAAAATTCCTAGTTAAACTCAACTTTTCAAAAATCCCTTTTCTAGCCAACTTCGGGTTATCAAAATTCTTACATAAAACGGTCTGATTAACAAACTAATTGAATATTCATATTTTCTGTAACACTGTCTAAATCTTTTGTTCAGGTTCCAACTTCATCCGGTACGCTTATAGGGTCAAAAAACGCACCCAAACTCCCCTCCCTGAGCTGTTTTGGGAAATGCACAAAAACCCCAAAAACGGGATAAAACGATAATTTATTTATCAAATAACTTTTCTATGATTTTAAATAATCCCAACTAGAAATGTTGTCCCAATAACAGATAACTTATCGAGTTAACAAAATTCCTAGTTAAACTAAACTTTTCAAAAATCCCTTTTCTAGCCTACTTCGGGCTATCAAAATTCTTACATAAAACGGTCTGATTAACAAACTAATTGAATATTCATATTGTCTGTAACACTGTCTAAATCTTTTGTTCAGGTTCCAACTTCATCCGGTACGCTTATAGGGTCAAAAAACGCACCCAAACTCCCCTCCCTGAGCTGTTTTGGGAAATGCACAAAAACCCCAAAAACGGGATAAAACGATAATTTATTTATCAAATAACTTTTCTATGATTTTAAATAATCCCAACTAGAAATGTTGTCCCAATAACAGATAACTTATCGAGCTAACAAAATTCCTAGTTAAACTCAACTTTTCAAAAATCCCTTTTCTAGCCAACTTCGGGCTATCAAAATTCTTACATAAAACGGTCTGATTAACAAACTAATTGAATAATCATATTTTCTGTAACACTGTCTAAATCTTTTGTTCAGGTTCCAACTTCATCCGGTACGCTTATAGGGTCAAAAAACGCACCCAAACTCCCCTCCCTGAGCTGTTTTGGGAAATGCACAAAAACCCCAAAAACGGGATAAAACGATAATTTATTTATCAAATAACTTTTCTATGATTTTAAATAATCCCAACTAGAAATGTTGTCCCAATAACAGATAACTTATCGAGTTAACAAAATTCCTAGTTAAACTCAACTTTTCAAAAATCCCTTTTCTAGCCAACTTCGGGCTATCAAAATTCTTACATAAAACGGTCTGATTAACAAACTAATTGAATATTCATATTGTCTGTAACACTGTCTAAATCTTTTGTTCAGGTTCCAACTTCATCCGGTACGCTTATAGGGTCAAAAAACGCACCCAAACTCTCCTCCCTGAGCTGTTTTGGGAAATGCACAAAAACCCCAAAAACGGGATAAAACGATAATTTATTTATCAAATAACTTTTCTATGATTTTAAATAATCCCAACTAGAAATGTTGTCCCAATAACAGATAACTTATCGAGCTAACAAAATTCCTAGTTAAACTCAACTTTTCAAAAATCCCTTTTCTAGCCTACTTCGGGCTATCAAAATTCTTATATAAAACGGTCTGATTAACAACCTAATTGAATATTCATATTGTCAGTAACACTGTCTAAATCTTTTGTTCAGGTTCCAACTTCATCCGGTACGCTTATAGGGTCAAAAAACGCACCCAAACTCCCCTCCCTGAGCTGTTTTGGGAAATGCACAAAAACCCCAAAAACGGGATAAAACGATAATTTATTTATCAAATAACTTTTCTATGATTTTAAATAATCCCAACTAGAAATGTTGTCCCAATAACAGATAACTTATCGAGCTAACAAAATTCCTAGTTAAACTCAACTTTTCAAAAATCCCTTTTCTAGCCTACTTCGGGCTATCAAATTTCATACATAAAACGGTCTGATTAACAACCTAATTGAATATTCATATTGTCAGTAACACTGTCTAAATCTTTTGTTCAGGTTCCAACTTCATCCGGTACGCTTATAGGGTCAAAAAACGCACCCAAACTCCCCTCCCTGAGCTGTTTTGGGAAATGCACAAAAACCCCAAAAACGGGATAAAACGATAATTTATTTATCAAATAACTTTTCTATGATTTTAAATAATCCCAACTAGAAATGTTGTCCCAATAACAGATAACTTATCGAGTTAACAAAATTCCTAGTTAAACTAAACTTTTCAAAAATCCCTTTTCTAGCCTACTTCGGGCTATCAAAATTCTTACATAAAACGGTCTGATTAACAAACTAATTGAATATTCATATTGTCTGTAACACTGTCTAAATCTTTTGTTCAGGTTCCAACTTCATCCGGTACGCTTATAGGGTCAAAAAACGCACCCACCCTCCCTGAGCTGTTTTGGGAAATGCACAAAAACCCCAAAAACGGAATAAAACGATAATTTATTTATCAAATAACTTTTCTATGATTTTAAATAATCCCAACTAGAAATGTTGTCCCAATAACAGATAACTTATCGAGCTAACAAAATTCCTAGTTAAACTCAACTTTTCAAAAATCCCTTTTCTAGCCAACTTCGGGTTATCAAAATTCTTACATAAAACGGTCTGATTAACAAACTAATTGAATATTCATATTTTCTGTAACACTGTCTAAATCTTTTGTTCAGGTTCCAACTTCATCCGGTACGCTTATAGGGTCAAAAAACGCACCCAAACTCCCCTCCCTGAGCTGTTTTGGGAAATGCACAAAAACCCCAAAAACGGGATAAAACGATAATTTATTTATCAAATAACTTTTCTATGATTTTAAATAATCCCAACTAGAAATGTTGTCCCAATAACAGATAACTTATCGAGTTAACAAAATTCCTAGTTAAACTAAACTTTTCAAAAATCCCTTTTCTAGCCTACTTCGGGCTATCAAAATTCTTACATAAAACGGTCTGATTAACAAACTAATTGAATATTCATATTGTCTATAACACTGTCTAAATCTTTTGTTCAGGTTCCAACTTCATCCGGTACGCTTATAGGGTCAAAAAACGCACCCAAACTCCCCTCCCTGAGCTGTTTTGGGAAATGCACAAAAACCCCAAAAACGGGATAAAACGATAATTTATTTATCAAATAACTTTTCTATGATTTTAAATAATCCCAACTAGAAATGTTGTCCCAATAACAGATAACTTATCGAGCTAACAAAATTCCTAGTTAAACTCAACTTTTCAAAAATCCCTTTTCTAGCCAACTTCGGGCTATCAAAATTCTTACATAAAACGGTCTGATTAACAAACTAATTGAATAATCATATTTTCTGTAACACTGTCTAAATCTTTTGTTCAGGTTCCAACTTCATCCGGTACGCTTATAGGGTCAAAAAACGCACCCAAACTCCCCTCCCTGAGCTGTTTTGGGAAATGCACAAAAACCCCAAAAACGGGATAAAACGATAATTTATTTATCAAATAACTTTTCTATGATTTTAAATAATCCCAACTAGAAATGTTGTCCCAATAACAGATAACTTATCGAGTTAACAAAATTCCTAGTTAAACTCAACTTTTCAAAAATCCCTTTTCTAGCCAACTTCGGGCTATCAAAATTCTTACATAAAACGGTCTGATTAACAAACTAATTGAATATTCATATTGTCTGTAACACTGTCTAAATCTTTTGTTCAGGTTCCAACTTCATCCGGTACGCTTATAGGGTCAAAAAACGCACCCAAACTCTCCTCCCTGAGCTGTTTTGGGAAATGCACAAAAACCCCAAAAACGGGATAAAACGATAATTTATTTATCAAATAACTTTTCTATGATTTTAAATAATCCCAACTAGAAATGTTGTCCCAATAACAGATAACTTATCGAGCTAACAAAATTCCTAGTTAAACTCAACTTTTCAAAAATCCCTTTTCTAGCCTACTTCGGGCTATCAAAATTCTTATATAAAACGGTCTGATTAACAACCTAATTGAATATTCATATTGTCAGTAACACTGTCTAAATCTTTTGTTCAGGTTCCAACTTCATCCGGTACGCTTATAGGGTCAAAAAACGCACCCAAACTCCCCTCCCTGAGCTGTTTTGGGAAATGCACAAAAACCCCAAAAACGGGATAAAACGATAATTTATTTATCAAATAACTTTTCTATGATTTTAAATAATCCCAACTAGAAATGTTGTCCCAATAACAGATAACTTATCGAGTTAACAAAATTCCTAGTTAAACTAAACTTTTCAAAAATCCCTTTTCTAGCCTACTTCGGGCTATCAAAATTCTTACATAAAACGGTCTGATTAACAAACTAATTGAATATTCATATTGTCAGTCACACTGTCTAAATCTTTTGTTCAGGTTCCAACTTCATCTGGTACGCCTATAGGGTCAAAAAACGCACCCACCCTCCCTGAACTGTTTTGGGAAATGCACAAAAACCCCAAAAACGGAATAAAACGATAATTTATTTATCAAATAACTTTTCTATGATTTTAAATAATCCCAACTTGAAATGTTGTCCCAATAACAGATAACTTATCGAGCTAACAAAATTCCTAGTTAAACTCAACTTTTCAAAAATCCCTTTTCTAGCCAACTTCGGGCTATCAAAATTCTTACATAAAACGGTCTGATTAACAAACTAATTGAATATTCATATTTTCTGTAACACTGTCTAAATCTTTTGTTCAGGTTCCAACTTCATCCGGTACGCTTTTAGGGTCAAAAAACGCACCCAAACTCCCCTCCCTGGGCTGTTTTGGAAAATGCACAAAAACCCCAAAAACGGAATAAAACGATAATTTTTTTATCAAATAACTTTTCTATGATTTTAAATAATCCCAACTAGAAATGTTGTCCCAATAACAGATAACTTATCGAGCTAACAAAATTCCTAGTTAAACTCAACTTTTCAAAAATCCCTTTTCTAGCCAACTTCGGGCTATCAAAATTCTTACATAAAACGGTCTGATTAACAAACTAATTGAATATTCATATTGTCTGTAACACTGTCTAAATCTTTTGTTCAGGTTCCAACTTCATCCGGTACGCTTATTGGGTCAAAAAACGCACCCAAACTCCCCTCCCTGAGCTGTTTTTGGGAAATGCACAAAAACCCCAAAAACGGGATAAAACGATAATTTATTTATCAAATAACTTTTCTATGATTTTAAATAATCCCAAATAGAAATGTTGTCCCAATAACAGATAACTTATCGAGCTAACAAAATTCCTAGTTAAACTCAACTTTTCAAAAATCCCTTTTCTTGCCTACTTCGGGCTATCAAAATTCTTACATAAAACAGTCTGATTAACAAACTAATTGAATATTCATATTTTCTGTAACACTGTCTAAATGTTTTGTTCAGGTTCCAACTTCATCCGGTACGCTTATAGGGTCAAAAAACGCACATAAACTACCCTCCCTGAGCTGTTTTGGGAAATGCACAAAAACACCAAAAACGGGATAAAACGATAATTTATTTATCAAATAACTTTTCTATGATTTTAAATAATCCCAACTAGAAATGTTGTCCCAATAACAGATAACTTATCGAGCTAACAAAATTCCTAGTTAAACTCAACTTTTCAAAAATCCCTTTTCTAGCCTACTTCGGGCTATTAAAATTCTTACATAAAACGGTCTGATTAACAAACTAATTGAATATTCATATTGTCTGTAACACTGTCTGAATCTTTTGTTCAGGTTCCAACTTCATTCGGTACGCTTATAGGGTCAAAAAACGCACCCAAACTCCCCTCCCTGAGCTGTTTAGGGAAATGCACAAAAACTCCAAAAACGGAATAAAACGATAATTTATTTATCAAATAACTTTTCTATGATTTTAAATAATCCCAACTAGAAATGTTGTCCCAATAACAGATAACTTATCGAGCTAACAAAATTCCTAGTTAAACTCAACTTTTCAAAAATCCCTTTTCTAGCCTACTTCGGGCTATCCAAATTCTTACATAAAACGGTCTGATTAACAAACTAATTGAATATTCATATTGTCTGTAACACTGTCTAAATCTTTTGTTTAGATTCCAACTTCATCCGGTACGCTTATAGGGTCAAAAAACGCACCCAAACTCCCCTCCCTGAGCTGTTTTGGGAAATGCACAAAAACCCCAAAAACGGGATAAAACGATAATTTATTTATCAAATAACTTTTCTATGATTTTAAATAATCCCAACTAGAAATGTTGTCCCAATAACAGATAACTTATCGAGCTAACAAAATTCCTAGTTAAACTCAACTTTTCAAAAATCCCTTTTCTAGCCTACTTCGGGCTGTCAAAATTCTTACATAAAACGGTCTGATTAACAAACTAATTGAATATTCATATTGTCTGTAACACTGTCTAAATCTTTTGTTCAGATTCCAACTTCATCCGGTACGCTTATAGGGTCAAAAAACGCACCCAAACTCCCCTCCCTGAGCTGTTTTGGGAAATGCACAAAAACCCCAAAAACGGGATAAAACGATAATTTATTTATCAAATAACTTTTCTATGATTTTAAATAATCCCAACTAGAAATGTTGTCCCAATAACAGATAACTTATCGAGCTAACAAAATTCCTAGTTAAACTCAACTTTTCAAAAATCCCTTTTCTAGCCAACTTCGGGCTATCCAAATTCTTACATAAAACGGTCTGATTAACAAACTAATTGAATATTCATATTTTCTGTAACACTGTCTAAATCTTTTGTTCAGGTTCCAACTTCATCCGGTACGCTTATAGGGTCAAAAAACGCACCCAAACTCCCCTCCCTGAGCTGTTTTGGGAAATGCACAAAAACTTCAAAAACGGGATAAAACGATAATTTATTTATCAAATAACTTTTCTATGATTTTAAATAATCCCAACTAGAAATGTTGTCCCAATAACAGATAACTTATCGAGCTAACAAAATTCCTAGTTAAACTCAACTTTTCAAAACTCCCTTTTCTAGCCTACTTCGGGCTATCAAAATTCTTACATAAAACGGTCTGATTAACAACCTAATTGAATATTCATATTGTCAGTAACACTGTCTAAATCTTTTGTTCAGGTTCCAACTTCATCCGGTACGCTTATAGGGTCAAAAAACGCACCCAAACTCCCCTCCCTGAGCTGTTTTGGGAAATGCACAAAAACCCCAAAAACGGGATAAAACGATAATTTATTTATCAAATAACTTTTCTATGATTTTAAATAATCCCAACTAAAAATGTTGTCCCAATAACAGATAACTTATCGAGTTAACAAAATTCCTAGTTAAACTCAACTTTTCAAAAATCCCTTTTCTAGCCTACTTCGGGCTATCAAAATTCTTACATAAAACGGTATGATTAACAAACTAATTGAATATTCATATTGTCTGTAACACTGTCTAAATCTTTTGTTCAGGTTCCAACTTCATCCGGTACGCTTATAGGGTCAAAAAACGCACCCAAACTCCCCTCCCTGAGCTGTTTTGGGAAATGCACAAAAACCCCAAAAACGGGATAAAACGATAATTTATTTATCAAATAACTTTTCTATGATTTTAAATAATCCCAACTAGAAATGTTGTCCCAATAACAGATAACTTATCGAGCTAACAAAATTCCTAGTTAAACTCAACTTTTCAAAAATCCCTTTTCTAGCCTACTTCGGGCTGTCAAAATTCTTACATAAAACGGTCTGATTAACAAACTAATTGAATATTCATATTGTCTGTAACACTGTCTAAATCTTTTGTTCAGGTTCCAACTTCATCCGGTACGCTTATAGGGTCAAAAAACGCACCCAAACTCCACTCCTTGAGCTGTTTTGGGAAATGTACAAAAACCCCAAAAACGGGATAAAACGATAATTTATTTATCAAATAACTTTTCTATGATTTTAAATAATCCCAACTAGAAATGTTGTCCCAATAACAGATAACTTATCGAGCTAACAAAATTCCTAGTTAAACTCAACTTTTCAAAAATCCCTTTTCTAGCCTACTTCGGGCTATCAAAATTCTTACATAAAACGGTCTGATTAACAAACTAATTGAATATTCATATTGTCTGTAACACTGTCTAAATCTTTTGTACAGGTTCCAACTTCATCCGGTACGCTTATAGGGTCAAAAAACGCACCCAAACTCCCCTCCCTGAGCTGTTTTGGGAAATGCACAAAAACCCCCGAAACAGGATTAAACGATAATTTATTTATCAAATAACTTTTCAATGATTTTAAATAATCTCAACTAGAAATGTTGTCCCAATAACAGATAACTTATCGAGCTAACAAAATTCCTAGTTAAACTCAACTTTTCAAAAATCCCTTTTCTAGCCTACTTCGGGCTATCAAAATTCTTACATAAAACGGTCTTATTAACAACCTAATTGAATATTCATATTGTCAGTAACACTGTCTAAATCTTTTGTTCAGGTTCCAACTTCATCCGGTACGCTTATAGGGTCAAAAAACGCACCCAAACTCCCCTCCCTGAGCTGTTTTGGGAAATGCACAAAAACCCCCGAAACGGGATTAAACGATAATTTATTTATCAAATAACTTTTCAATGATTTTAAATAATCCCAACTAGAAATGTTGTCCCAATAACAGATAACTTATCGAGCTAACAAAATTCCTAGTTAAACTCAACTTTTCAAAAATCCCTTTTCTAGCCTACTTCGGGCTATCAAAATTCTTACATAAAACGGTCTGATTAACAAACTAATTGAATATTCATATTTTCTGTAACACTGTCTAAATCTTTTGTTCAGGTTCCAACTTCATCCGGTACGCTTATAGGGTCAAAAAACGCACCCAAACTCCCCTCCCTGAGCTGTTTTGGGAAATGCACAAAAACCCCAAAAACGAGATAAAACGATAATTTATTTATCAAATAACTTTTCTATGATTTTAAATAATCCCAACTAGAAATGTTGTCCCAATAACAGATAACTTATCGAGCTAACAAAATTCCTAGTTAAACTCAACTTTTCAAAAATCCCTTTTCTAGCCTACTTCGGGCTATCAAAATTCTTACATAAAACGGTCTGATTAACAAACTAATTGAATATTCATATTGCCTGTAACACTGTCTTAATCTTTTGTTCAGGTTCCAACTTCATCTGGTACGCTTATAGGGTTAAAAAACGCACCCAAACTCCCCTCCCTGAGCTGTTTTGGGAAATGCACAAAAACCCCAAAATGGAATAAAACGATAATTTATTTATCAAATAACTTTTCTATGATTTTAAATAATCCCAACTAGAAATGTTGTCCCAATAACAGATAACTTATCGAGCTAACAAAATTCCTAGTTAAACTCAACTTTTCAAAAATCCCTTTTCTAGCCTACTTCGGGCTATCAAAATTCTTACATAAAACGGTCTGATTAACAAACTGATTGAATATTCATATTGTCTGTAACACTGTCTAAATCTTTTGTTCAGATTCCAACTTCATCCAGTACGCTTATATGGTCAAAAAACGCACCCAAACTCCCTTCCCTGAGCTGTTTTGGGAAATGCACAAAAACCCCAAAAACGGGATAAAACGATAATTTATTTATCAAATAACTTTTCTATGATTTTAAATAATCCCAACTAGAAATGTTGTCCCAATAACAGATAACTTATCGAGTTAACAAAATTCCTAGTTAAACTCAACTTTTCAAAAATCCCTTTTCTAGCCTACTTCGGGCTATCAAAATTCTTACATAAAACAGTCTGATTAACAAACTAATTGAATATTCATATTGTCTGTAACACTGTCTAAATCTTTTGTTCAGGTTCCAACTTCATCCGGTACGCTTATAGGGTCAAAAAACGCACCCAAACTACCCTCCCTGAGCTGTTTTGGGAAATGCACAAAAACCTCAAAAACGGGATAAAACGATAATTTATTTATCAAATAACTTTTCTATAATTTTGAATAATCCCAACTAGAAATGTTGTCCCAATAACAGATAACTTATCGAGCTAACAAAATTCCTAGTTAAACTCAACTTTTCAAAAATCCCTTTTCTAGCCTACTTCGGGCTATCAAAATTCTTACATAAAACGGTCTGATTAACAAACTAATTGAATATTCATATTGTCTGTAACACTGTCTAAATCTTTTGTTCAGGTTCCAACTTCATCCGGTACGCTTATAGGGTCAAAAAACGTACCCAAACTCCCCTCCCTGAGCTGTTTTGGGAAATGCACAAAAACCCCAAAAACGAAATAAAACGATAATTTATTTATCAAATAACTTTTCTATGATTTTAAATAATCCCAACTAGAAATGTTGTCCCAATAACAGATAACTTATCGAGCTAACAAAATTCCTAGTTAAACTCAACTTTTCAAAAGTCCCTTTTCTAGCCTACTTCAGGCTATCAAAATTCTTACATAAAACGGTCTGATTAACAAACTAATTGAATATTCATATTGTCTGTAACACTGTCTAAATCTTTTGTTCAGGTTCAACTTCATCCGGTACGCTTTTAGGGTCAAAAAACGCACCCAAACTCCCCTCCCTGAGCTGTTTTGGGAAATGCACAAAAACCCCAAAAACGGAATAAAACGATAATTTATTTATCAAATAACTTTTCTATGATTTTAAATAATCCCAAGTAGAAATGTTGTCCCAATAACAGACAACTTATCGAGCTAACAAAATTCCTAGTTAAACTCAACTTTTCAAAAATCCCTTTTCTAGCCTACTTCGGGCTATCAAAATTCTTACATAAAACGGTCTGATTAACAAACTAATTGAATATTCATATTGTCTGTAACACTGTCTAAATCTTTTGTTCAGGTTCAACTTCATCCGGTACTTTATAGGGTCAAAAAACGCACCCAAACTCCCCTCCCTGAGCTGTTTTGGGAAATGCACAAAAACCCCAAAAACGGGATAAAACGATAATTTATTTATCAAATAACTTTTCTATGATTTTAAATAATCCCAACTAGAAATGTTGTCCCAATAACAGATAACTTATCGAGTTAACAAAATTCCTAGTTAAACTCAACTTTTCAAAAATCCCTTTTCTAGCCTACTTCGGGCTATCAAAATTCTTACATAAAACAGTCTGATTAACAAACTAATTGAATATTCATATTGTCTGTAACACTGTCTAAATCTTTTGTTCAGGTTCCAACTTCATCCGGTACGCTTATAGGGTCAAAAAACGCACCCAAACTACCCTCCCTGAGCTGTTTTGGGAAATGCACAAAAACCTCAAAAACGGGATAAAACGATAATTTATTTATCAAATAACTTTTCTATGATTTTAAATAATCCCAACTAGAAATGTTGTCCCAATAACAGATAACTTATCGAGCTAACAAAATTCCTAGTTAAACTTAACTTTTCAAAAATCCCTTTTCTAGCCTACTTCGGGCTATCAAAATTCTTACATAAAACGGTCTGATTAACAAACTAATTGAATATTCATATTGTCTGTAACACTGTCTAAATCTTTTGTTCAGGTTCCAACTTCATCCGGTACGCTTATAGGGTCAAAAAACGTACCCAAACTCCCCTCCCTGAGCTGTTTTGGGAAATGCACAAAAACCCCAAAAACGAAATAAAACGATAATTTATTTATCAAATAACTTTTCTATGATTTTAAATAATCCCAACTAGAAATGTTGTTCCAATAACAGATGACTTATCGAGCTAACAAAATTCCTAGTTAAACTCAACTTTTCAAAAGTCCCTTTTCTAGCCTACTTCAGGCTATCAAAATTCTTACATAAAACGGTCTGATTAACAAACTAATTGAATATTCATATTGTCTGTAACACTGTCTAAATCTTTTGTTCAGGTTCAACTTCACCCGGTACGCTTATAGGGTCAAAAAACGCACCCAAACTCCCCTCCCTGAGCTGTTTTGGGAAATGCACAAAAACCCCAAAAACGGGATAAAACGATAATTTATTTATCAAATAACTTTTCTATGATTTTAAATAATCCCAACTAGAAATGTTGTCGCAATAACAGATAACTTATCGAGCTAACAAAATTCCTAGTTAAACTCAACTTTTCAAAAATCCATTTTCTAGCCTACTTCGGGCTATCAAAATTCTTACATAAAACGGTCTGATTAACAAACTAATTGAATATTCATATTGTCTGTAACACTGTCTAAATCTTTTGTTCAGGTTCCAACTTCATCCGGTACGCTTATAGGGTCAAAAAATGCACCCAAACTCCCCTCCCTGAGCTGTTTTGGGAAATGCACAAAAACCCCAAAAACGGGATAAAACGATAATTTATTTATCAAATAACTTTTCTATGATTTTAAATAATCCCAACTAGAAATGTTGTCCCAATAACAGATAACTTATCGGGTTAACAAAATTCCTAGTTAAACTAAACTTTTCAAAAATCCCTTTTCTAGCCTACTTCGGGCTATCAAAATTCTTACATAAAACGGTCTGATTAACAAACTAATTGAATATTCATATTGTCTGTAACACTGTCTAAATCTTTTGTTCAGGTTCCAACTTCATCCGGTACGCTTATAGGGTCAAAAAACGCACCCAAACTCCCCTCCCTGAGCTGTTTTGGGAAATGCACAAAAACCCCAGAAACGGGATAAAACGATAATTTATTTATCAAATAACTTTTCTATGATTTTAAATAATCCCAACTAGAAATGTTTTCCCAATAACAGATAACTTATCGAGCTAACAAAATTCCTAGTTAAACTCAACTCTTCAAAAATCCCTTTTCTAGCCTACTTCGGGCTATCAAAATTCTTACATAAAACGGTCTGATTAACAAACTAATTGAATATTCATATTGTCAGTAACACTGTCTAAATCTTTTGTTCAGGTTCCAACTTCATCCGGTACGCTTATAGGGTCAAAAAACGTACCCAAACTCCCCTCCCTGAGCTGTTTTGGGAAATGCACAAAAACCCCAAAAACGAAATAAAACGATAATTTATTTATCAAATAACTTTTCTATGATTTTAAATAATCCCAACTAGAAATGTTGTTCCAATAACAGATGACTTATCGAGCTAACAAAATTCCTAGTTAAACTCAACTTTTCAAAAGTCCCTTTTCTAGCCTACTTCAGGCTATCAAAATTCTTACATAAAACGGTCTGATTAACAAACTAATTGAATATTCATATTGTCTGTAACACTGTCTAAATCTTTTGTTCAGGTTCAACTTCACCCGGTACGCTTATAGGGTCAAAAAACGCACCCAAACTCCCCTCCCTGAGCTGTTTTGGGAAATGCACAAAAACCCCAAAAACGGGATAAAACGATAATTTATTTATCAAATAACTTTTCTATGATTTTAAATAATCCCAACTAGAAATGTTGTCGCAATAACAGATAACTTATCGAGCTAACAAAATTCCTAGTTAAACTCAACTTTTCAAAAATCCATTTTCTAGCCTACTTCGGGCTATCAAAATTCTTACATAAAACGGTCTGATTAACAAACTAATTGAATATTCATATTGTCTGTAACACTGTCTAAATCTTTTGTTCAGGTTCCAACTTCATCCGGTACGCTTATAGGGTCAAAAAATGCACCCAAACTCCCCTCCCTGAGCTGTTTTGGGAAATGCACAAAAACCCCAAAAACGGGATAAAACGATAATTTATTTATCAAATAACTTTTCTATGATTTTAAATAATCCCAACTAGAAATGTTGTCCCAATAACAGATAACTTATCGGGTTAACAAAATTCCTAGTTAAACTAAACTTTTCAAAAATCCCTTTTCTAGCCTACTTCGGGCTATCAAAATTCTTACATAAAACGGTCTGATTAACAAACTAATTGAATATTCATATTGTCTGTAACACTGTCTAAATCTTTTGTTCAGGTTCCAACTTCATCCGGTACGCTTATAGGGTCAAAAAACGCACCCAAACTCCCCTCCCTGAGCTGTTTTGGGAAATGCACAAAAACCCCAGAAACGGGATAAAACGATAATTTATTTATCAAATAACTTTTCTATGATTTTAAATAATCCCAACTAGAAATGTTTTCCCAATAACAGATAACTTATCGAGCTAACAAAATTCCTAGTTAAACTCAACTCTTCAAAAATCCCTTTTCTAGCCTACTTCGGGCTATCAAAATTCTTACATAAAACGGTCTGATTAACAAACTAATTGAATATTCATATTGTCAGTAACACTGTCTAAATCTTTTGTTCAGGTTCCAACTTCATCCGGTACGCTTATAGGGTAAAAAAACGCACCCAAACTCCCCTCCCTGAGCTGTTTTGGGAAATGCACAAAAACAACAAAAACGGGATAAAACGATAATTTATTTATCAAATAACTTATCTATGATTTTAAATAATCCCAACTAGAAATGTTGTCCCAATAACAGATAACTTATCGAGCTAACAAAATTCCTAGTTAAACTCAACTTTTCAAAAATCCCTTTTCTAGCCTACTTCGGGCTATCAAAATTCTTACATAAAACGGTCTGATTAACAAACTAATTGAATATTCATATTGTCAGTAACACTGTCTAAATCTTTTGTTCAGGTTCCAACTTCATCCGGTACGCTTATAGGGTAAAAAAACGCACCCAAACTCCCCTCCCTGAGCTGTTTTGGGAAATGCACAAAAACAACAAAAACGGGATAAAACGATAATTTATTTATCAAATAACTTATCTATGATTTTAAATAATCCCAACTAGAAATGTTGTCCCAATAACAGATAACTTATCGAGCTAACAAAATTCCTAGTTAAACTCAACTTTTCAAAAATCCCTTTTCTAGCCTACTTCGGGCTATCAAAATTCTTACACAAAACGGTCTGATTAACAAACTAATTGAATATTCATATTGTCTGTAACACTGTCTAAATCTTTTGTTCAGGTTCCAACTTCATCCGGTACGCTTATAGGGTCAAAAACGCACCCAAACTCCCCTCCCTGGGCTGTGTTGGGAAATGCACAAAAACCCTCGAAACGGGATAAAACGATAATTTATTTATCAAATAACTTATCTATGATTTTAAATAATCCCAACTAGAAATGTTGTCCCAATAACAGATAACTTAGCGAGCTAACAAAATTCCTAGTTAAACTCAACTTTTCAAAAATCCCTTTTCTAGCCTACTTCGGGCTATCAAAATTCTTACATAAAACGGTCTGATTAACAAACTAATTGAATATTCATATTTTCTGTAACACTGTCTTAATCTTTTGTTCAGGTTCCAACTTCATCCGGTACGCTTATAGGGTCAAAAAACGCACCCAAATTCCCCTCCCTGAACTGTTTTGGGAAATGCACAAAAACCCCAAAAACGGGATAAAACGAAAATTTATTTATCAAATAAATTTTCTATGATTTTAAATAATCCCAACTAGAAATGTTGTCCCAATAACAGATAACTTATCGAGCTAACAAAATTCCAAGTTAAACTCAACTTTTAAAAAATCCCTTTTCTAGCCTACTTCGGGCTATCAAAATTCTTACATAAAACGGTCTGATTAAAAAACTAATTGAATATTCATATTGTCTGTAACACTGTCTTAATCTTTTTTTCAGGTTCCAACTTCATCCGGTACGCTTATAGGGTCAAAAAACGCACCCAAACTCCCCTCCCTGAGCTGTTTTGGGAAATGCACAAAAACCCCAAAAACGGGATAAAACGATAATTTATTTATCAAATAACTTTTCTATGATTTT
This sequence comes from Mercurialis annua, assembly GCF_937616625.2. Taxonomy (NCBI): domain Eukaryota; kingdom Viridiplantae; phylum Streptophyta; class Magnoliopsida; order Malpighiales; family Euphorbiaceae; genus Mercurialis; species Mercurialis annua. The sequence goes on along the minus strand of NC_065572.1, from coordinate 76,203,594 downwards.
AAATAATCCCAACTAGAAATGTTGTCCCAATAACAGATAACTTATCGAGCTAACAAAATTCCTAGTGAAACTCAACTTTTCAAAAATCCCTTTTCTAGCCTACTTCGGGCTATCAAAATTCTTACATAAAACGGTCTGATTAACAAACTAATTGAATATTCATATTTTCTATAACACTGTCTTAATCTTTTGTTCAGGTTCCAACTTCATCCGGTACGCTTATAGGGTCAAAAAACGCACCCAAACTCCCCTCCCTGAGCTGTTTTGGGAAATGCACAAAAACCCTAAAAACAGGATAAAATGATAATTTATTTATCAAATAACTTTTCTATGATTTTAAATAATCCCAACTAGAAATGTTGTCCCAATAACAGATAACTTATCGAGCTAACAAAATTCCTAGTTAAACTCAACTTTTCAAAAATCCCTTTTCTAGCCTACTTCGGGCTATCAAAATTCTTACATAAAGCGGTCTGATTAACAATATAATTGCATATTCATATTGTCTGTAACACTGTCTAAATCTTTTGTTCAGGCTCCAACTTCATCCGGTACGCTTATAGGGTTAAAAACGCACTCAAACTCCCCTCTCTGAGCTGTTTTGGGAAATGCACAAAAACAACAAAAACGGGATAAAACGATAATTTATTTATCAAATAACTTTTCTATGATTTTAAATAATCCTAACTAGAAATGTTGTACAAATAACAGATAACTTATCGAGCTAACAAAATTCCTGGTTAAACTCAACTTTTCAAAAATCTCTTTTCTAGCCTACTTCGGGCTATCAAAATTCTTACATAAAACGGTCTGATTAACAAACTAATTGAATATTCATATTGTCTGTAACACTTTCTTAATCTTTTGTTCAGGTTCCAACTTCATCAGGTACGCTTATAGGGTCAAAAAACGCACCCAAACTCCCATCCCTGAGCTGTTTTGGGAAATGCACAAAAACCCCAAAAACGGGATAAAACGATAATTTATTTATCAAATAACTTTTCTATGATTTTAAATAATCCCAACTAGAAATTTTATCCCAATAACAGATAACTTATCGAGCTAACAAAATTCCTAGTTAAACTCAACTTTTCAAAAATCCCTTTTCTAGCCTACTTCGGGCTATCAAAAATCTTACATAAAACGGTCTGATTAATAAACTAATTGAATATTCATATTGTCTGTAACACTGTCTAAATCTTTTGTTCAGGTTCCAACTTCATCCGGTACGCTTATAGGGTAAAAAAACGCACCCAAACTCCCCTCCCTGAGCTGTTTTGGGAAATGCACAAAAACAACAAAAACGGGATAAAACGATAATTTATTTATCAAATAACTTATCTATGATTTTAAATAATCCCAACTAGAAATGTTGTCCCAATAACAGATAACTTATCGAGCTAACAAAATTCCTAGTTAAACTCAACTTTTCAAAAATCCCTTTTCTAGCCTACTTCGGGCTATCAAAATTCTTACATAAAACGGTCTGATTAACAAACTAATTGAATATTCATATTGTCAGTAACACTGTCTAAATCTTTTGTTCAGGTTCCAACTTCATCCGGTACGCTTATAGGGTCAAAAAACGCACCCAAACTCCCCTCCCTGAGCTGTTTTGGGAAATGCACAAAAACCCCAAAAACGGGATAAAACGATAATTTATTTATCAAATAACTTTTCTATGATTTTAAATAATCCCAACTAGAAATGTTGTCCCAATAACAGATAACTTATCGAGCTAACAAAATTCCTGGTTAAACTCAACTTTTCAAAAATCTCTTTTCTAGCCTACTTCGGGCTATCAAAAATCTTACATAAAACGGTCTGATTAATAAACTAATTGAATATTCATATTGTCTGTAACACTGTCTAAATCTTTTGTTCAGGTTCCAACTTCATCCGGTACGCTTATAGGGTCAAAAAACGCACCCAAACTCCCCTCCCTGAGCTGTTTTGGGAAATGCACAAAAACAACAAAAACAGGATAAAACGATAATTTATTTATCAAATAACTTATCTATGATTTTAAATAATCCCAACTAGAAATGTTGTCCCAATAACAGATAACTTATCGAGCTAACAAAATTCCTAGTTAAACTCAACTTTTCAAAAATCCCTTTTCTAGCCTACTTCGGGCTATCAAAATTCTTACATAAAGCGGTCTGATTAACAATATAATTGCATATTCATATTGTCTGTAACACTGTCTAAATCTTTTGTTCAGGCTCCAACTTCATCCGGTACGCTTATAGGGTTAAAAACGCACTCAAACTCCCCTCTCTGAGCTGTTTTGGGAAATGCACAAAAACAACAAAAACGGGATAAAACGATAATTTATTTATCAAATAACTTTTCTATGATTTTAAATAATCCCAACTAGAAATGTTGTACAAATAACAGATAACTTATCGAGCTAACAAAATTCCTGTTTAAACTCAACTTTTCAAAAATCTCTTTTCTAGCCTACTTCGGGCTATCAAAATTCTTACATAAAACGGTCTGATTAACAAACTAATTGAATATTCATATTGTCTGTAACAATGTCTAAATCTTTTGTTCAGGTTCCAACTTCATCCGGTACGCTTATAGGGTCAAAAAACGCACCCAAACTCCCATCCCTGAGCTGTTTTGGGAAATGCACAAAAACCCCAAAAACGGGATAAAACGATAATTTATTTATCAAATAACTTTTCTATGATTTTAAATAATCCCAACTAGAAATTTTATCCCAATAACAGATAACTTATCGAGCTAACAAAATTCCTAGTTAAACTCAACTTTTCAAAAATCCCTTTTCTAGCCTACTTCGGGCTATCAAAATTCTTACATAAAACGGTCTGATTAACAAACTAATTGAATATTCAGATTTTCTGTAACACTGTCTAAATCTTTTCTTCAGGTTCCAACTTCATCCGGTACGCTTATAGGGTCAAAAAACGCACCCAAACTCCCCTCCCTGAGCTGTTTTGGGAAATGCACAAAAACCCCAAAAACGGGATAAAACGATAATTTATTTATCAAATAACTTTTCTATGATTTTAAATAATCCCAACTAGAAATGTTGTCCCAATAACAGATAACTTATCGAGCTAACAAAATTCCTAGTTAAACTCAACTTTTCAAAAATCCCTTTTCTAGCCTACTTCGGGCTATCAAAATTCTTACATAAAGCGGTCTGATTAACAAACTAATTGCATATTCATATTGTCTGTAACACTGTCTAAATCTTTTGTTCAGGTTCCAACTTCATCCGGTACGCTTATAGGGTCAAAAAACGCAGTCAAACTCCCCTCCCTGAGCTGTTTTGGGAAATGCACAAAAACAACAAAAACGGGATAAAACGATAATTTATTTATCAAATAACTTTTCTATGATTTTAAATAATCCCAACTAGAAATGTTTTCCCAATAACAGATAACTTATCGAGCTAACAAAATTCCTAGTTAAACTCAACTTTTCAAAAATCCCTTTTCTAGCCTACTTCGGCCTATCAAAATTCTTACATAAAACGGTCTGAATAACAAACTAATTGAATATTCATATTGTCTGTAACACTGTCTAAATCTTTTGTTCAGGTTCCAACTTCATCCGGTACGCTTATTGGGTCAAACAACGCACCCAAACTCCCCTCCCTGAGCTGTTTTGGGAAATGCACAAAAACCCCAAAAACGGGATAAAACGATAATTTATTTATCAAATAACTTTTCTATGATTTTAAATAATCTCAACTAGAAATGTTGTCCCAATAACAGATAACTTATCGAGCTAACAAAATTCCTAGTTAAACTCAACTTTTCAAAAATCCCTTTTCTAGCCTACTTCGGGCTATCAAAATTCTTACATAAAACGGTCTGATTAACAAACTAATTGAATATTCATATTGTCAGTAACACTGTCTAAATCTTTTGTTCAGGTTCCAACTTCATCCGGTACGCTTATAGGGTAAAAAAACGCACCCAAACTCCCCTCCCTGAGCTGTTTTGGGAAATGCACAAAAACAACAAAAACGGGATAAAACGATAATTTATTTATCAAATAACTTATCTATGATTTTAAATAATCCCAACTAGAAATGTTGTCCCAATAACAGATAACTTATCGAGCTAACAAAATTCCTAGTTAAACTCAACTTTTCAAAAATCCCTTTTCTAGCCTACTTCGGGCTATCAAAATTCTTACACAAAACGGTCTGATTAACAAACTAATTGAATATTCATATTGTCTGTAACACTGTCTAAATCTTTTGTTCAGGTTCCAACTTCATCCGGTACGCTTATAGGGTCAAAAACGCACCCAAACTCCCCTCCCTGGGCTGTGTTGGGAAATGCACAAAAACCCTCGAAACGGGATAAAACGATAATTTATTTATCAAATAACTTATCTATGATTTTAAATAATCCCAACTAGAAATGTTGTCCCAATAACAGATAACTTATCGAGCTAACAAAATTCCTAGTTAAACTCAACTTTTCAAAAATCCCTTTTCTAGCCTACTTCGGGCTATCAAAATTCTTACATAAAACGGTCTGATTAACAAACTAATTGCATATTCATATTGTCTGTAACACAGTCTAAATCTTTTGTTCAGGTTCCAACTTCATCCGGTACGCTTATAGGGTCAAAAAACGCAGTCAAACTCCCCTCCCTGAGCTGTTTTGGGAAATGCACAAAAACAACAAAAACGGGATAAAACGATAATTTATTTATCAAATAACTTTTCTATGATTTTAAATAATCCCAACTAGAAATGTTGTCCCAATAACAGATAACTTATCGAGCTAACAAAATTCCTAGTTAAACTCAACTTTTCAAAAATCCCTTTTCTAGCCTACTTCGGCCTATCAAAATTCTTACATAAAACGGTCTGACTAACAAACTAATTGAATAATCATATTGTCTGTAACACTGTCTAAATCTTTTGTTGAGGTTCCAACTTCATCAGGTACGCTTATTGGGTCAAAAAACGGACCCAAACTCCCCTCCCTGAGCTGTTTTGGGAAATGCACAAAAACCCCAAAAACGGGATAAAACGATAATTTATTTATCAAATAACTTTTCTATGATTTTAAATAATCTCAACTAGAAATGTTGTCCCAATAACAGATAACTTATCGAGCTAACAAAATTCCTAGTTAAACTCAACTTTTCAAAAATCCCTTTTCTAGCCTACTTCGGGCTATCAAAATTCTTACATAAAACGGTATGATTAACAAACTAATTGAATATTCATATTGTCTGTAACACTGTCTTAATCTTTTTTTCAGGTTCCAACTTCATCTGGTACGCTTATAGGGTCAAAAAACGCACCCAAACTCCCCTCCCTGAGCTGTTTTGGGAAATGCACAAAAACCCCAAAAACGGGATAAAACGATAATTTATTTATCAAATAACTTTTCTATGATTTTAATTAATCCCAACTAGAAATGTTGTCCCAATAACAGATAACTTATCGAGCTAACAAAATTCCTAGTTAAACTCAACTTTTCAAAAATCCCTTTTCTAGCCTACTTCGGGCTATCAAAATTCTTACATAAAACGGTCTTATTAACAAACTAATTGAATATTCATATTGTCTGTAACACTTTCTTAATCTTTTGTTCAGGTTCCAACTTCATCCGGTACGCTTATATGGTCCAAAAACGCACCCAAACTCCCCTCCCTGAGGTGTTTTGGGAAATGCACAAAAACCCCAAAAACAGGATAAAACAATAATTTATTTATCAAATAACTTTTCTATGATTTTAAATAATCCCAACTAGAAATGTTGTCCCAATAACAGATAACTTATCGAGCTAACAAAATTCCTAGTTAAACTCAACTTTTCAAAAATCCCTTTTCTAGCCTACTTCGGGCTATCAAAATTCTTACATAAAACGGTTTGATTAACAAACTAATTGCATATTCATATTGTCTGTAACACAGTCTAAATCTTTTGTTCAGGTTCCAACTTCATCCGGTACGCTTATAGGGTCAAAAAACGCAGTCAAACTCCCCTCCCTGAGCTGTTTTGGGAAATGCACAAAAACAACAAAAACGGGATAAAACGATAATTTATTTATCAAATAACTTTTCTATGATTTTAAATAATCCCAACTAGAAATGTTGTCCCAATAACAGATAACTTATCGAGCTAACAAAATTCCTAGTTAAACTCAACTTTTCAAAAATCCCTTTTCTAGCCTACTTCGGGCTATCAAAATTCTTACATAAAGCGGTCTGATTAAAAAACTAATTGAATATTCATATTGTCTGTAACCCTGTCTAAATCTTTTGTTCAGGTTCCAAGTTCATCCGGTACGCTTATAGGGTCAAAAAACGCACCCAAACTCCCCTCCCTGAGCTGTTTTGGGAAATGCACAAAAACCCCAAAAACGGGATAAAACGATAATTTATTTATCAAATAACTTCTCTATGATTTTAAATAATCCCAACTAGAAATGTTGTCCCAATAACAGATAACTTATCGAGCTAACAAAATTCCTAGTTAAACTCAACTTTTCAAAAATCCCTTTTCTAGCCTACTTCGGGCTATCAAAATTCTTACATAAAGCGGTCTGATTAACAAACTAATTGCATATTCATATTTTCTGTAACACTGTCTAAATCTTTTGTTCAAGTACAAACTTCATCCGGTACGCTTATAGGGTCAAAAAACGCGGTCAAACTCCCCTCCCTGGGCTGTTTTGGGAAATGCACAAAAACAACAAAAACGGGATAAAACGATAATTTATTTATCAAATAACTTTTCTATGATTTTAAATAATCCCAACTAGAATGTTTTCCCAATAACAGATAACTTATCGAGCTAACAAAATTCCTAGTTAAACTCAACTTTTCAAAAATCCCTTTTCTAGCCTACTTCGGGCTATCAAAATTCTTACATAAAACGGTCTGATTAACAAACTAATTGAATATTCATATTGTCTGTAACACTGTCTAAATCTTTTGTTCAGGTTCCAACTTCATCCGGTACGCTTATAGGGTCAAAAAACGCACCCAAACTCCCCTCCCTGAGCTGTTTTGGGAAATGCACAAAAACCCCAAAAACGGGATAAAACGATAATTTATTTATCAAATAACTTTTCTATGATTTTAAATAATCCCAACTAGAAATGTTGTCCCAATAACAGATAACTTATCGAGCTAACAAAATTCCTAGTTAAACTCAACTTTTCAAAAATCCCTTTTCTAGCCTACTTCGGGCTATCAAAATTCTTACATAATACGGTCTGATTAACAAACTAATTGAATATTCAGATTTTCTGTAACACTGTCTAAATCTTTTCTTCAGGTTCCAACTTCATCCGGTACGCTTATAGGGTCAAAAAACGCACCCAAACTTTCCTCCCTGAGCTGTTTTAGGAAATGCACAAAAACCCCCAAAAACGGGATAAAATGATAATTTATTTATCAAATAACTTTTCTATAATTTTAAATAATCCCAACTAGAAATGTTGTCCCAATAACAGATAACTTATCGAGCTAACAAAATTCCTAGTTAAACTCAACTTTTCAAAAATTCCTTTTCTAGCCTACTTCGGGCTATCAAAATTTTTACATAAAACGATCTGATTAACAAACTAATTGAATATTCATATTGTCTGTAACACTGTCTAAATCTTTTGGTCTGATTAACAAACTAATTTAATTATATGGGTTCCATCATTACTCTTATAGCATAAAAATAAGTTTTTGCAAATTTGTAGATTTGATGAAACTTTCATAAGCGAATATTGGGGTTTTTTGATGAAAAACGAAGTTTTCATTTTCTTGAACTATAAAGCGATATATTCAGAATAACCTATTATTATTAGTAAATTAGAAGGGTTCCAGCATTACTTTTATAGCATAAAAATAAGTTTTTGCAAATATGTAGATTTAATGAAATTTTCATAGGCGAATATTGGGGTTTTTTGATGAAAAAAAACTTTTCATTTTCTTGAACTATAAAGTGATATATTCAATATCTTACTATTATTAGTAAATTAGAAGGGTTCCAGCATTACTCTTATAGCATAAATATAAGTTTTTGCAAATATGTAGATTTGACGAAATTTTCATAGGCGAATATTGGGGCGTTTTGATGAAAAACGAACTTTTCATTTTCTTGAACTATAAAGTGATATATTCAATATCCTACTATTATTAGTAAATAATTAGGGTTCCATCATTATTCTTACAGCATAAAAATAAGTTTTTGCAAATATGTAGATTTGACGAAATTTTCATAGATTGGGGCTTTTTGATGAAAAACGAACTTTTCATTTTCTTGAACTATAAAGTGATATATTCAAAATATCCTATTATTATTAGTATATTAGAAGGGTTCCAGCATTACTCTTATAGCATAAAAATAAGTTTTTGCAAATATGTAGATTTGACGAATTTTTTATAGGCATACTTTGGGGCTTTTTAATGAAAAACGAACTTTTCATTTTCTTGAACTATAAAGTGATATATTCAATATCCTATTATTATTAGTAAATTATAAGGGTTCCAACATTACTCTTATAGCATAAAAATAAATTTTTGCAAATATGTAGATTTTACGAAATTTTCATAAGCAATATTGGGGCTTTTTGATGAAAAACAAACTTTTTATTTTTTTGAACTATAAAGTGATATATTCAAAATATCCTATTATTATTAGTAAATTAGAAGGGTTCCAGCATTACTCTTATAGCATAAAAATAAGTTTTTGCAAATTTGTAGATTTGACGAAATTTATTGGGGGTTTTTTGATGAAAAACGAACTTTTCATTTTCTTGAACTATAAAGTGATATATTCAATATCCTACTATTATTAGTAAATTAGAAGGGTTTCAGCATTACTCTTATAGCATAAAAATAAATTTTTGCAAATTTTTAGATTTGACGAAATTTTCATAGGCGAATATTGTGGCTTTTTGATGAAAAACGAACTTTTCATTTTCTTGAACTATAAAGTGATATATTCAAAATATCCTATTATTATTAATAAATTTGATGGGTTGCATCATTACTCTTATAGCATAAAAATAAGTTTTTGCAAATTTGTAGGTTTGACGAAACTTTCATAGGCGAATACTGGGACTTTTTGATGAAAAACGAACTTTTCATTTTCTTGAACTATAAAGCGATATATTCAAAATATTCTATTATTATTAGTAAATTAGAAGGGTTCCAGCATTTCTTTTATAACATAAAAATAAGTTTTTGCAAATATGTAGATTTGACGAAATTTTCATAGGCGAATATTGGGGTTTTTTGATGAAAAACGAACTTTTCATTTTCTTGAACTATAAAGTGATATATTCAATATCCTACTATTATTAGTAAATAAGAAGGGTTCCAACATTACTCTTATAGCATAAATATAAGTTTTTGCAAATATGTAGATTTGACGAAATTTTCATAGGCGAATATTGGGGCTTTTTGATGAAAAACGAACTTTTCATTTTCTTGAACTATAAAGTGATATATTCAATATCCTACTATTATTAGTAAATAATTAGGGTTCCATCATTATTCTTATAGCATAAAATAAGTTTTTGCAAATATGTAGATTTGACAAAATTTTCATAGGCAATATTGGGGCTTTTTAATGAAAAACGAACTTTTCATTTTCTTGAACTATAAAGTGATATATTCAAAATATCCTATTATTATTAGTATATTAGAAGGGTTCCAGTATTACTCTTGTAGCATAAAAATAAGTTTTTGCAAATATGTAGATTTGACGAAATTTTCATATTGGGGCTTTTTTATGAAAATCGAACTTTTCATTTTCTTAAACTATTAAGTGATATTTTCAATATCCTATTATTATTTGTAAATTTGAAGGGTTCCAGCATTACTCTTATAGCATAAAAATAAGTTTTTGCAAATATGTATATTTGACGACATTCTCATAGGCGTTGGGGCTTTTCGATGAAAAACGAACTTTTCACTTTCTTGAACTATAAACCTCCTCACACTAAACCCTTGCTTGTCCCCAAGCGAGAAAAGAACTCGAACACATCAATATGTTAATAATCACAGCATCCTTTGAACAAGTATCAACAAGTGAATCCCCAATCAAGAACAAGTCAAATGCAATCGTCTAATATCAACAACTACCAATTATGCAAACAAATGAGCAATGCAATTGTAACAACATAATTTGATGACAATTAGACTACACTCGCATTGGCTTAGAGTTCTCGTTGAACAATCAAGACGCTATGATCATATATGGGACATGCAAGAATTCGGTCAAATGATACAAGAACATTCATGGCATAACAAACATAGGATTAGCAAGCGCATTTTAATTCTCACAAGATACACTCTAACACACAAGTGTTTAAGGTTGTAAATATAAAGCTCAAGGAAGATGCGAACCGTTAATGCAGAAGAAAACACCCATAGCAACGGTTCGCTGGTTGCTTCCCTTTAAATGCTTCTTTTCTTCCTTTTCTTCCTTCAATTATTTCTTCTGCATTTTCTCTGATTTTCTGATCTCAATTCATTTTGCTTCTTTCGTTGCTTTGGGTGTTTTCTTCTTCGTTTTTCCAGGAAAATTCCTCTCTTCCATTTTATTTATAGCTTAGTTGTCTCAATGCCTCGAACTAGGTCTTCTGTTTCTCTCCCCTCGTCTGGTATGGCCGTAGATTATAGGAATTCGTTGAACTCATTTACCTCTAATGTTGATAGAGATGCTCTGATTGAGTTTCGTGAGGAGTATGGTATTCCTCTTAGTTATTCCCTTACTGTGTGTGGTTCTCGCGTTGTTGCGAATACTTTTGTCGGTCATGGAATGGTTATTGTGTATAAGGAGCAGTTGCGTTGTGGTTTGCGCTTTCCCTTGGATCCTCTGATCAAAAATTTCATTTTAGAGTATCAAGTCCCTTTGGTTCAGCGAGAATGAATTTTTAGACGTACCCAAGGAGTGATCGTACCCTAAATCCTAAGTCTGAGTGATCGTACCCATGGAGTGATCGTAATACAATGGACTTAAGTCCGAGTGATCGTACCCACGGAGATAGTGGGTGAGCGAGAATGAAATTTTGGTTAATTCCTAATTCGTCTAACGATAGAAAAGCAATTGCTTGGTTTTGTAACAAGTAAAAGGAACTAGAATTAACAACTATTGAACTGTCACGACCCATTTTCATGAATCGCGACCGGCGCTAGGGTATGGGTATAGTTGTACCAAAACCCGTAGCAAGCCTTGCGGATAAACAACAATTAGATAAACAAGCAAGAAAACAAATGCTCGGGGGCAACCGAGACTTCATCCTAGTTTTAGCAGTTTATTATATTCAACATTTCATATACAGTGCTCAGCCAATTCTGATTCTTAAACATAGCAGAAATATTTATTAATCGAAGTTAATATAAGAATGCCAAACAGCAATTAAATCCATTGAATGAATCTGACAACAAGTACTAAAAACAATAAGACATCTAATTAGTACTGCGGTCTAAGATTAAAATCAGTTTAATAACTTTATTAACTACAGTAAAATCTCCGAGGAAATAAAGAATCGGAGAGCAGCTGACTCGCTCATATCATAACCCTGGAAAAATTGGGAAAACAACGGGGTCATATATACTGATATGAAATCATACCACTATTTACATTTATTAAGTGAAAAACTTTTAAAACCCTTTTAAAACATTTAATACGAACATTACGTATAATAGTTTGAATCCTAATCCACAAAAATACTAAATATAACCATAATCCAATAGGTCTGGTCCCGAGAGCTGAGCTACACCGAGTTACCACCGACCACTCTTAATTCATAACCAGAGTCCCGAGAGCTGAGCTACACCGAGTTACTCTACTGGGTCCCGAGAGCTAGGCTACCACCAAATTACCCCCACATATCACATACTTTATCTAGATCAATACCGGTGCACACGCAGTCCTAATGATGCCCATTAGGTAGCATGTTTCAACTAAAAGCCATAATGAAAAAAACAGTTCAAAATATACATAAAGCGGTAAATTGTAAGTACAAACTCACTACTTGCTAATCCACGTGATAAACTGGCAAGCAACTACTCCTGGTTTGTCTCCGAAGCACAAACAGTCGATGGGTCTAGACAATATAAATAATTATTAAAAACAGACCCTAACTCTAGAGAGTACTAGACACCACATATGACTAGCACAAATAACACGTCGGAATAAAACAATCCAGACCAACACAAAATACCCAATAGGTAATAACGCCCAATTAATACAAGTCTATTAAGTTCTTGCTTTAAAATCCATTTCATAAATATTATTTAATAATCTTTAAATAATAATTAATATGCAAATAGTGGATTAGCCGAGTTACCAATAACTACCAAGCTAACCTCACTTGTCGGGTGACCCAAGTCTAACCTGACTCAAAACGTTTATCGAATATAAACCCGAGTTTATATTTATAAAAATAATTTGATGAGAAAATAAACCATTAGAACATAACTCAATAACTTCAAATTTCAAGTAACCCGAGTTACTAACCAAAAACTTAATCAAATAAGTTTTAAAAAAACATTCACGGGTTAAGTTGTAATTTAGCCAATTTGGCACATTAAGCCAAAATCTCAAAACAATAAAATAATAATATTATTATTAATTTAAATAACTCAAATATAAATTTTAGATATTAAAAATAATATTACCAAATTGACAAGCTTTCAATTTAAAATGAAATCCCCAAATTATAAATCAAAAATAATTAATCAATAGATAAAATTTAACCTAAGTAATCAATAGGTTTAAACAAAAAAAAAACCTTAAGGACCATTCAAGTCCTTATACCACCACTACCAATCATTCAACAAAAACCCACAATTTCATACTCATGTGTACCCGCCATTTATCAACAAAGAATCATAAGTCAATATCATCTTTAGTTTACATTGATAATTAATTAAGGATAAACCCACTGCCAATAACAATTAGGTTAGCCAACCAGAAATCAAACCATCGGCAAGAAAAAGAAATCAAACAATGAAATCCTTAATCAACAGATTTCTAATTAACATAACTCAAATATTTAATACTCATGAAACACTAACAGCACCATATCAATTCTAATATTTAATAATTTAACCATAACAATAATCAATATAAGACTTCAGAGACAACCCAATCTCATTATCAAAGAACAAAACAATTGACAGTAACCACATGAAAACACGCAGTCAAGAATCTTCAAAAACGGTGAATCATACGATGAGTAAACGGATAGATTTTACGTACCGAATTGAATTACAACGCCTAAGGATAATAGAAGACGATGTTACTGATGAAACGAAGAGATAAGTCTCAGCTCGATGCAAGAATAACAAAGAACACAAGTTATTAAACGGCGTTACGATATCAAATTGAAACTCAAGGAAGAAAAGTAACGTGAGTTGCTTACCAAATCCAAAAGCTAATGATAAAAGATGATGGTAGAACATTTCAGAGTGTTTGAAGGTGAGGGAGTCGGCTAGGGTTGATAGAAAACGAAAGATTGAAAATAGGGTTTTAAAAACGTAAGAGATCTATTTAGATACCTGAAACCCCGTAACAGCACAGTGCACGTTTGTGCACTTGACTGCATGATCGTGCACTCCATCGCTCTTCCAACGCGCCTAATATTTAGATCCAACAGTCAACTTTTTGTCGTGAACAGCATATCCAAAATTGAGCCTGATCCAACGGTGCAATTGGGAGATATGGATGTGTTATACGCACCCAAACTTCCTTCCTTGAGCTGTTTTAGGGACTGCAGAACAGCCCCAAAAACAACCAAGCGATCACGGTTGTAATTTTCTATCTTCAAATGAAATGAAGATATCGGAATAAAACGATAATTAATTTATTAAATTGCTTTTCCTATTATTATAATTAATCTCAACTCAAAACGTTGTCCAAATAACCGATAAATAATCGAGCTAATAAAATGCTTAGTTAAACTCAATTTTTCAAAAACCACTTTTCTAGCCAACTTCGGGCTATCAAAACGCTCACTTAGAACAGTATGATTACTAAACAAATTGAACATTCTTATTGTCTACAACACCGTCTAAAACTTCTGTTTAGGTTCAAACTTCATCCGACACGCTTAGAGGGTAAAAAACGCACACAAACTTCCTTCCCTGAACTGTTTTGGCGACTGCAGAACAACCCCAAAACTAGCCAAGCGAGCAGGTTTTTAATTTTGTATCTTCAAATGAAATGAAGATATGATAACATTATCCATACATTAAATGGCATTTTCTGAGTGTTATTTAATTAACTATTCAAATAGCTAAAATAAATTAATTATCGGGATAAAACGATAATTAATTTAGTAAATTACTTTTTCTATGATTATAATTAATATCAACTCAAAATGTTTTCCGAATAACCGATAAATTATCGAGATAAAAAATTCCTAGTGAAACTTAACTTTTCAAAACCCTATTTTCTAGCCAACTTCGGGCTATCAAAACGCATACTTAAGACAGTCCAATTACTAAACAAATTGAATATTCTTATTGTGTGCAACACCGTCTATAACTTCCAATTAGGTTCGAACTTCATCTGACACGCTTAGGGGGTCAAAACGCACTCAAACTTCCTTCTCTGAGCTATTTGGGGACTGGAGAACAGTCCCAAAAATAGCCAAGCGAGTAGGGTTTTAGTTTTCTATCTTTAAATGAAATAAAGAGAAGATAACATTTTTCGTACGTTAAATAACATTTTCCGAGTATTATTTAATTAGCTATCCAAATTAGCTAAAATAAATTAATTATCGGGATAAAACGATACTTAATTTATTAAATCACTTTTTCTATGACTATAATTAATCTCAACTCAAAACGTTGTTTGAATAACCGATAAATTATCGAGCTACCAAAATTCCTAGTTAAACTTAACTTTTCAAAAACCGCTTTTCTAGCCAACTTCGGGCTATCAAAACGCTTACTTAAAACAGTCTGATTACTAAACAATTGAACATTCTTATTTTCTGCAACACCGTCTAAAACTTTCGTTTAGGTTCGAACTTCATCTGACACGCGTAGGGGGTCAAAAAATGCACTCAAACTTCCTTCCCTTAGCTGTTTTGGGGACTGCAAATCTTCAAATGAAATAAAGATATGATAACATTTTTCGTACGTTAAATAATATAATTAGCTATCCAAATTAGTTAAAATAAATTAATTATCGGAATAAAACGATAATTAATTTATTAAATCACTTTTCCTTTGATTATAATTAATTTCAACTCAAAACATTGTCCGAATAACCGATAAATGATCGAGCTAACGAAATTCTCAGTTAAACTCAATTTTTAAAAACCGCTTTTCTAGCCAATTTCGGGCTATCAAAACGTTTACTTAGGTCCGATTACTAAGCAAATTGAATATTTTTATTGTCTGCAACACCGTTTAAAACTTCCGTTTAGGTTTGAATTTCATCTGACACGTATAGAGGGTCGTAAAACGCACCCAAACTTCCTTTCCAAAGCGCCGCCACAAAAATTAGAGAATTTTATGCCCGTTTTTAACATTAGGGGATTTTATGCACGAACTTCCAAAGGTCAGGGACGTGATTAATAGCCAAAAAAATTGACATTTCCTAAACATGAAGGAGTTTATCATTTGGGTTAATTGCAAATTTATACACGAACTTTACCCTAATTTGCAATTACAACATAAACTTTAAAACTCGGCAATGTTAGTAACCAACTTTACAATTTTGGCAAATCGATACACCAAACACGAAAAACACTAACGTGGACATTGTAATGTACCGCCATGTGTCGTTGCGTGATTGGTCGGTGTACCAATTTGCCAAAAAATGAAAGTTGGTATATTTTTAAAAAATTTATTTTATAAAAATCGACAATATTTTTTTTTTGATAAAAAGATATTTGTATTAGCTCATCCACAAAGAGTGGATGGCAAAGGAACTAATACAATTAAAAATGGATAAAGAACATATCCAAACTACGGAAAAAATCTAAACAGGAGTAACTAAAAGCCAGATGGAATGACTTGTAAAATAAAACCGCTTGAGTATTATCAATAACTGTAAAATTATATGTGTTGATATATAGTAATTTGATAAAATATTAAATAGAAGAAAGTTAAAAGTTAAAATAAATAAAATAATAAGTGTTTTGTATAAGATGTTTACATTTAAAATGATTAAATATTCAAAGATAATAACTATTTTGATGATGTAAGTAAATTTTTAATTGAAAAAATTATATATTTATTATAATAAGAATAACACCAATGCTTTAAAAATAGTGTGCAGTTGGTGGAGTTCAAATTCTAGAAAAATAATGAGGAAAAAACAAATTTAATCAAAACAAATTAAATATTTAACTGTAAAAGATATTTGTATTATTATAAGACTTAATTACGTATTAATATGGTAGGGAATAAGTATACTGGTTCGACCTGGCCAGGTTGAGGATAAAAGAGCTTATAAATATAACTATGCTTTCTCAAAAAGCGTATTATTGCATAAATGTTAGAAGAAGCGTACGCATGAAAATTGATTGATTAAAAGTGATGATTCTGTAAATAACCCATTTTTTTAGAGGAATTTGCACAAAATACTCCCTTTATATATTTATTTGTTTTAAATACTCCAATTTTAAATCTTTATGTTTTTACTCCTATTCTGTATTGTTTATGTGCCTACCTCAATTAAGGCTTTTTTTTATTTGTGAAAATACTCCAATTTGAAATATTTGGCACACTTTCTCTCTTTCCCTCTTTTTTCTCTCTTTCCTTTTCTGATTTGTTTCTCTCTCCTGCGGTTTCTTCTCCAATTTGAAAATATTCGCGACGGTTTCCTTTCTCCCACTCTCTCACAGTTCCTTTCTCCCACTCCGTGACGGTTTCTTCTTCCCTATCCATTCCTTGACGGTTTTCTGCGATCGTTCCTATAAAGTGCTCGTTATTTCAATCATCCATTGCTACTGCCATTAATTCTAGGTATTTTCTTATTTTTTTCTATTTTTGTTTGCATGTTGTGTATTCTATTTCGGTTTCATGTATTCTTGTTTTTGATTTTGATTTTATATTGTTTTATGTATTATGTTCTTAATTCTAGGTATTTTCTGATTTTTCTAATTGGAGTTTGCATGTTTTCTATTCTGTTTTTTATTATTAGATTTTGAAAAATGGTTAATACAAGGTCTGATGATGATATTGATAAGAGCTTAAATGAGATTGCGGCTCATGCGAAGAAGCCTCAAACTCCTGTTGTTAAGCCTGTTAGCAAGGAAAAACAAAAACGAACTCTGAAATCTCCTTCTAAAAAAGCTGGTGTTAAGTCTCCTGTAAAGAAAAAACAGAAAATTAATGTTCAATCTGTTTCTGCTTCAGTGAAGAAGGTTAAGAATGTTACTGGTAAGAAGAAGGTTAAGGTTGTGTCACGACCCAATTTATTGAGCCGAGACCGGCGCTAGGGAACGGGAGTGGTAGCTCCGGAACCCGTAGCAAGCCTAAAACCACTATAAATTTTTTTCGCGAATTATATAAAACATTTTTATAAAATCTTTTTAAACTTTATTATTATAAATACCAAAACATCTTTACTACTTTCTGAAAATCATCGCGAATCATTATTATAGACTAGGGTCTTACCGAGCGACACCTCTTGTCCAGCTCTGCCCTGTCTATAATCATAATCGTAACCAATTCCACTTTATGGCAATTGGTTAAAGAAATCAAACGGTTAAAACATGATCTTTATAAATAAATAATATATATATTTTAATCTCAAATCAGAGTTGCCCATTTAAATAAACCGTTTGAATATAAATCTTACATCTCATACAGACATCTACCGACTACTGCAGCTCTAGGAAGAAGACGTTCTTTAACGTGACCTTTCACTATTGTGGACTTCCAGAACAAGAAGGAGGAAGTCCGTCCTTCAAAATGCTTTAACCTGAAAGGAAGACTGTGAGGGGTCAGTATATGGGAATATATTGAGTGAGTTTATACATTTACTAATAAGTATCCATATAAAACATAAAGCGTAAAACAATGCAATAGCGTTCAAACCTCGTGCAGCCAAGTACAGGATCCGATTGAAACCTTAATCCTCAAACATACTAATAATCAATCGATCAACCCAATCATAAATATCAATCGCGAGGCCAACTCGCTGGTGGCTCAGCCACTAGATACGGGGACTTCCAGGCTACACCGTAGCCGAGTTCACTCTGCGTATCTAAATTATAACCCAATCGTAAATCTCATATTCATCATCAGCTCCCAGCTGAGTCATATCAAAACTGGTGATCACACAGTCCTATTGTCGCCCAATAGGTAGCACGTTTCATCGGATCAATACCGGTTTCAAATCAAACATATGCGCAAACCATAAAAACGTTTCGCATATAAAACATGCAATTCCAATATAAAGCAATATAAAATAGTTGCTTTGATAAATACTTTAAAAGCAAATCGTATAAACTCACTGAAAACGCTTATCCAAAAATACGTCGGGGCTTTAGAAACATCAAGCTTCCCGAGCTCCTGGTCCAGCTCCTTCTTGCCTCGCTGGATCTAAAACAATTTCAAAACATTTGACTCACATCAGAATCCTATTCTAAGATTGACTCTAGACTCGAGACTCGACACATTGAACTCTTACTAATCGTCGTGCTTCTCACGCATATCCCATTAAACGATATCAAACTCGTTTACGGATCGCAAATTACTTCCAATTCAATCTTCTTATAACCTCATTAGGTTAACTACTATTCGATTTCCGATTCAATACGCGTAATTAATTCAATCGAGGTACGAAGAGTCAGGGTGCGAGAATCGAAGGGTGCACGCCCGTGCAGGGAGGTACACGTTCGTGTACCATATGATGGTACACGTTCGTGTACTTTAGTACACGTTCGTGTACCATATGATGGTACACGTTCGTGTACCTCAAGTACACGTTCGTGTACCACAGTACACGATCGTGTACAGTCGTGCACGATCCCCCGGAATCGATTTCCGGGGTTTCCGACCTGCTATATACGTAAAAACGCTCCAAACTCAGCCAAAACGCGTATTCTAAGCTCAAAACGCTATATATCAATCCTATACTCGATAAAACGATAAAATCGTTTCGTGGCCTAAAACTTTGAATCGATATAACTTAAAATATATTCGTTTAAACGGTAAAACGTCAAGCTTACCGTGATTACCCGTCGAAATACGATCGTTTGGAGTTATAGAACGTCGGAAATGGGCGAGAAACGAAGATCGAGCGACGGAACGGCGTTATCTCCATTTTCCTCTCGCTCTCTCTTTTTGATTCCACTGCTCCCATTTCTGGACAATCCTTCGTCTGGAAGGTTTCATATCTTTTGGCTAAATGTCACTTTTAGTCCTTAAACTCTTTAACTTAAACCAATTCTCTATTAAACTTTCTATTTTAACTTAACAATTACTTATTTACTTTAACTCAATTACGTACGTATTATTTATACCTAAATAAATAATACGACTCCAAAATTATTATTTTCTATTAATAATCTTTTAATCGCTATTTTCTGGCTTAATTGGCTAATTTACACTTTAGCCCTTAAACTTTCAAAATTTACAATTTAGTCCTAAACACATCCGCGTCCAAATTTTAAAAGGTCTCCAATTGACCCGAAACGTTTATCACAAATACTATAAAATATTTCGCGGACCTTGGCGAACTAATTCTTATCTCGGGATTTATAATTTATTTTTTATTAATTTTCTAACCCTTTTCCTTTAATCCCAATAATCCGTTCAATAAAAATTACTTTAAATTCCCGATATCATTAAATTAAATCCCTCTTGACTTAATTTATCAAAATTCACGACACGTGGCACGACTTAATTATTCTAAAATATTTGGGGTATTACATTCACCCCCCCTTAAAATAAATTCGTCCTCGAATTTAAAACTTTTGCCACGTATCTAAGATAAACTAATACGAATATTTCTAACTCATATCTTCTTCTGCTGCTCATGTGTACTCTTCTTACGGGCTAGCTTCTTCTAGGAGCTCTTACCGTAGGTACCTTCTTTATCCGCAACTTTCATACTTGCATACTGATGCTCTTTACTGATTTTTCTTCATATGACAGGCTCTTTGGTCACTTCCGTCGCTTGCGGTTGAATTATTCGAGAAGGATTTGATACCTCTTTCTCGAAATCACTTGCCTTTAGCTGGCCATTCTAATGATCTGTTATTAGCAGAAATGTGTTCAAATGTTATGTCATCCGTTACATTGTACGCCTACTTCTTTTCCATATATTTGACGTCGTTTACATACGACTATCACTAATCTTTCTGGCGTACCGCGGTCGTTCTTTTACTGGAATTACTAAAAATCTTGTTCTTTATGCTCTTACTACTTTGCTTGTAGGTTCCGGCACTTAATCTCTTATGGATACTACAAATTGTCGTCCTCATAACCTCTCATGTTCTTTGAACTTCTGTGTTTTGTTGTTTCTTACGGCTTACTACCTACTTTTCTGTAGCAAGATTCCTTGCTTGCATTACTCGAATTACTTATCCACAGTAATCGTTTTACTAGTAGTTTTACTACTCTCAATCTTATGTTTGTTATTTTATTACCATCTATCTTCTTATGATACACAATTTCACTCTAGTTGATCGTAGAGAGAAAATGATACTATGTCCTTGTTTCTTATCAACACTCTGCTTGGTTAGCTTATTGACTTCATGATCTTATATCATAAGTCAAATCTCTTTTGAATGTTTGTTTTTATCGTGCTGTTCGCATACGTTTTCTCAAACTTGTATCATCTAAATCCTTATTTCCTTTTCACACTTCATGATTTCTTAATCTCATGAAGTTGAGTGCACTCTTAGTATCACTTGATATATTTAACATATGCCTTCTCTAATGTATCTTATTTCTTGATCTTTCGATTCTATTCACTTCTCTGGTTATTATTACTTTCTCTTCATTTGAGATTCTATTTCAAATTTCCAAATTCGTAAATTAGTTTTGTAGCTTATCCTTGTCAATAGTTACAAGCATTCTTCATGCTTCTTTAATCTACCTCTCGAGGTATCGTTATTCTTCATATTCTTTCAACAGCTTTTTATCCTTATAACTTATTGTTTTCATTAGACATTCCTTATCTAATGACACTTAACGTTAATCCGATCCTAATCTTCACATTGCTATACTCTTATGTCGTTACTGATCTTGTAAATTCTTGAACATTCCTGGTTCGATCCTTCATTAGTTCTTTGGTTCTAAGAGGATACTAGACTTAACTAGTCAATCCTACTATCCAGCTATCTATCATTTTTGATAGATACTTTGCCTCCCCTTCATTACACGTCCTCTATTAAAATCATTCACCTCACGTTGATTTATAAATCCATAGATAGCTTTATGCTTAAAATCGTAAAAATGATGTTTATAAACTTTTATAGTAACCTTTCGTTTCCTTCTTGTACTTTTCCTTGTACTCACACTCTATATAAATACTTATACTTACGATTCATTCTTATTGCAACCCATTACTTCTTTTCATATCTCTTAATTTCATCCATTAGTACTATCTCTCGTGTAATTTTCGTAATTCCTTCCACATACTCCTTTGTCGTTGTCCTCACATTCCACTTTTTGTTGTTATCTGTCCAATCATTAATGAAAATCTTAGACGTTACTTCCTCTAGATTACTTTAAGATCCAATGCTTCAATATTCAGTCATACTTATTGGATACATTCAATACTGATGTTTGTCTTGTCAGTGAGGCTAATTTCAATCTCCTATTATCGCATTTTTTTAAAACTTCTTGATTCTTCGTGCAAAATCCATGTTGAATCTTATACTTGACCTTTGTAACACTTTTTGTATCTTTTCCTCATACTAGTCACTTGTTTATTTAATCACCTTGATTCGTCCCAGATGTCTCTTGAAAGTTGAAATACCAATCATTAACGTTTCACGTATTGTTTCTTTTCGTTCTAAATACTTATAAATCGTTAATAATCTTTTGATCATACTCCAAAATGATCTATATCATTATTAGCCATTCTAATCTAGATACAGTTAATATAACGCTTAATCTTGAAACTACATGATGTCAAACTCATCATTTCGTCTTTGGATACGATGTCCTCTTTTGTAATTAGCTAGTATACCTTGAACTTCAATCAATATCCTTGAATTACAACTTCACTCTCGACATTCTGCTCTTAACTGTTCATGTTCTTCTTCTTTTAACTTTTTCATTATATATATCTTTCTATCCACTTGCTCGTTTATATCCAATGGGAGGTATTCCTATAACCGTGTACTTAATCCATCATAACATTCCTCATTCGTCATCATTTCTCGTATCAAACTTCAGGATCTGTTTGTCTTTATTGACTATATAGTTTTCTTTCTCTTTTACTCATTTCATAGCTTAACTCCCTTTTGTACATCGTTGTCTCGCTTTCTTCGTTTATCATAAAATCCTTGTCTAGGCATCTCTGTTCGTAACATATTACATATCCTAAGTGTTACTTACTTCGATCTATTCACCAGTCCTAAAATATGGAGCTCTTAATTCATATATGCCTAGTACCATCTTCATCATGAAACATGTGTCCTTCTTTCACATGCAGCGTTCATGTCTTCCTTTGAAAGTCATCATTATCAACATTGCATAGCTATCGTACTATATTCTTTGCGCTTCATCCTTCTTACCCTCATCTCATGACGTCATTCTTTGTGTACATATCCTTATCCTTTAATTTGTGGGTCAGCATGTACAACCGCACAGCTTGCCACACAATTTCTAATTCCTTAACATAGTCACGCAATACGCAATCCATCCTTTGACTTTATTCATCTTATATGTCACACCATCCACATCTGATACATATCTTACATTCTTTACTTCTTATACTTTCATAGTATGTTGGCTAGATTGGTTACTTCTAACCGTACAAGTCTCCTATGAATAGTCGTATGAAGTTGTCGCTTAGTCTTCCGTTCGACGATCGCAACGGTCAACTCCTAGTCAACCTTCTTAGGAATATAATCCTCCGATATTAACCCAATCCAACGGTTCAATCGCAAGATATCTCAGTTTTACTAGATTTGATAATCTTCCAATATAGTATAAAACTCACATTTCCCATTCGTAGATATTACCTTTACACCTTTAGGGTTTAAGCTAATAATCACTTCTTACACTTCTATCATCTTATAACATAAAATTCTGATCATTTCGTTCCAAGATAGTGACACTTTAATTTACTAGTCAATGAATTTCACTTCATCATTCAAGCGTATCTTATTTTTCTATGTTATAATAGGTCTTAGACCTACGACTATCTTCGTATCTTCCTAAAGCATAACTTCTTGTTCGTGTTCTAATATGCGTTCTTTGTACCTTCGAGAATTGCTTGTAGGTAGATCTCGAACATTTCCCCTTTTGTTACAGAGTTCTAGTCTAGGTCTACTCACATTTAAAACAATCATGGTTGCAACCATTTTGAAATCTTTGAGATCCAAAGAAATTAACTCTTTTATAAAATTCATGTTCAAATTCTTTAAGCATTAGTATAATTGTGCACTAGGGCGATGACGTCTCTCATCTCCAAAGAGTTGCCATAACTTACCTTTCATCTGAACATAATGCATATGATGCATGTCCTACTAATGTATGAATTCAGTTCTATTCTTTTCATTTAATGTGTATGTAGTGATGCAATTCTATTCATGTCATGGCAATAGTATATTACTATATCGAATCTAGGCACAATTATACTTTCAAAATCATTAAAACAATTAATCTTTATAAATCACAAATCTTTTACCTTGTAAGTTCTCCAAACCTTAAACTCTGTAACTTGGGAAATTCTTTCATTCCTCTGAATCCACGTTTCATTATCGATCATCTATTAGCGCTTATATCACATAACTCTGATGGTATCACAATACCATATGATACTTAGCACGCTAGCCACGTCATCGCGTTGCATAATCTCGACTGTCCATCTCGTACGTGATCATATGCAACGATCATATAATATATCGATCATTCTTACGTAAGCAGAATACTTTCGCATATGTATATTGTCTAACAATCCTATTGATCGTACTAACAGACTCAGATCGTAGGGAGGAGAGTTAAAATCTTAAAATCAAACGAAAACTGATCAAGACATGACTCGAATCCCTATGTGCTGCAGTAGTTCCTAGGTAGACACACACACAAAACAGTGGTATCCTGAACCAACTGTTTGAAATCACATATTAGCAGAGGTAACCGGACCAACTGCTCTGATACCACAATTGTCACGACCCAATTTATTGAGCCGAGACCGGCGCTAGGGAACGGGAGTGGTAGCTCCGGAACCCGTAGCAAGCCTAAAACCACTATAAATTTTTTTCGCGAATTATATAAAACATTTTTATAAAATCTTTTTAAACTTTATTATTATAAATACCAAAACATCTTTACTACTTTCTGAAAATCATCGCGAATCATTATTATAGACTAGGGTCTTACCGAGCGACACCTCTTGTCCAGCTCTGCCCTGTCTCTAATCATAATCGTAACCAATTCCACTTTATGGCAATTGGTTAAAGAAATCAAACGGTTAAAACATGATCTTTATAAATAAATAATATATATATTTTAATCTCAAATCAGAGTTGCCCATTTAAATAAACCGTTTGAATATAAATCTTACATCTCATACAGACATCTACCGACTACTGCAGCTCTAGGAAGAAGACGTTCTTTAACGTGACCTTTCACTATTGTGGACTTCCAGAACAAGAAGGAGGAAGTCCGTCCTTCAAAATGCTTTAACCTGAAAGGAAGACTGTGAGGGGTCAGTATATGGGAATATATTGAGTGAGTTTATACATTTACTAATAAGTATCCATATAAAACATAAAGCGTAAAACAATGCAATAGCGTTCAAACCTCGTGCAGCCAAGTACAGGATCCGATTGAAACCTTAATCCTCAAACATACTAATAATCAATCGATCAACCCAATCATAAATATCAATCGCGAGGCCAACTCGCTGGTGGCTCAGCCACTAGATACGGGGACTTCCAGGCTACACCGTAGCCGAGTTCACTCTGCGTATCTAAATTATAACCCAATCGTAAATCTCATATTCATCATCAGCTCCCAGCTGAGTCATATCAAAACTGGTGATCACACAGTCCTATTGTCGCCCAATAGGTAGCACGTTTCATCGGATCAATACCGGTTTCAAATCAAACATATGCGCAAACCATAAAAACGTTTCGCATATAAAACATGCAATTCCAATATAAAGCAATATAAAATAGTTGCTTTGATAAATACTTTAAAAGCAAATCGTATAAACTCACTGAAAACGCTTATCCAAAAATACGTCGGGGCTTTAGAAACATCAAGCTTCCCGAGCTCCTGGTCCAGCTCCTTCTTGCCTCGCTGGATCTAAAACAATTTCAAAACATTTGACTCACATCAGAATCCTATTCTAAGATTGACTCTAGACTCGAGACTCGACACATTGAACTCTTACTAATCGTCGTGCTTCTCACGCATATCCCATTAAACGATATCAAACTCGTTTACGGATCGCAAATTACTTCCAATTCAATCTTCTTATAACCTCATTAGGTTAACTACTATTCGATTTCCGATTCAATACGCGTAATTAATTCAATCGAGGTACGAAGAGTCAGGGTGCGAGAATCGAAGGGTGCACGCCCGTGCAGGGAGGTACACGTTCGTGTACCATATGATGGTACACGTTCGTGTACTTTAGTACACGTTCGTGTACCATATGATGGTACACGTTCGTGTACCTCAAGTACACGTTCGTGTACCACAGTACACGATCGTGTACAGTCGTGCACGATCCCCCGGAATCGATTTCCGGGGTTTCCGACCTGCTATATACGTAAAAACGCTCCAAACTCAGCCAAAACGCGTATTCTAAGCTCAAAACGCTATATATCAATCCTATACTCGATAAAACGATAAAATCGTTTCGTGGCCTAAAACTTTGAATCGATATAACTTAAAATATATTCGTTTAAACGGTAAAACGTCAACCTTACCGTGATTACCCGTCGAAATACGATCGTTTGGAGTTATAGAACGTCGGAAATGGGCGAGAAACGAAGATCGAGCGACGGAACGGCGTTATCTCCATTTTCCTCTCGCTCTCTCTTTTTGATTCCACTGCTCCCATTTCTGGACAATCCTTCGTCTGGAAGGTTTCATATCTTTTGGCTAAATGTCACTTTTAGTCCTTAAACTCTTTAACTTAAACCAATTCTCTATTAAACTTTCTATTTTAACTTAACAATTACTTATTTACTTTAACTCAATTACGTACGTATTATTTATACCTAAATAAATAATACGACTCCAAAATTATTATTTTCTATTAATAATCTTTTAATCGCTATTTTCTGGCTTAATTGGCTAATTTACACTTTAGCCCTTAAACTTTCAAAATTTACAATTTAGTCCTAAACACATCCGCGTCCAAATTTTAAAAGGTCTCCAATTGACCCGAAACGTTTATCACAAATACTATAAAATATTTCGCGGACCTTGGCGAACTAATTCTTATCTCGGGATTTATAATTTATTTTTTATTAATTTTCTAACCCTTTTCCTTTAATCCCAATAATCCGTTCAATAAAAATTACTTTAAATTCCCGATATCATTAAATTAAATCCCTCTTGACTTAATTTATCAAAATTCACGACACGTGGCACGACTTAATTATTCTAAAATATTTGGGGTATTACAGGTTGTTTCTGAAGAATCTGATAATGAACCTTATTCAGATACTGAAAAAAAATGTTCGTCATAGAAGACCAAATCGAAGACGCTTATTTGCTCATAAAGATGTTCCTTCAAGTAATAATAAGGTAACTAACTGTTTTTATTATGATATTCCTTATTTTTCTATGTTGATATTATGGTTTTAAATTATAATTAGGTGATTTTAAAACTGTTTGAAATTATATGAATATGTTTGCAACTATATGAAACTGTTTGCAACTGTATTAATCTGATTTAGCAACTGTTTGAAATTGTCCTAAAAACAGGATAACCTGTATCAGCAATTATATAATGTTGTCAACTTTAATTGAAACTGTTTTAATTTGTAATTGAAACTGTTTTATCAACCTTAAATGATATAATTGCTATTTATGTATTGTTATTTATTATAATGTATATTGTTTTTTAATTATGCTTTGTTGTTAATTTTCAGAATTTTGACTTTGTGGTTGATCCAAGGAAGCACTTTTTTGGAAAAGTCAATGTTCCATATTCATTTTCTGTTTGTGCAAATATTAGGAGAATTCTATCGAAGGATCAGTTTGTCAAGCTTAAGGATAATTGCTTTGGTATTTTTTTTTTGATTTTGATAGCGCTCTTATGCAACATCAGTTGATACATTCTTTGATGTTAAGGGAGGTTTATTTTTCAGATGATAAAGAGTTGTGGTTTGATATTTGTAGTAGGAAAATGAGATTTAGTATGTATGAGTTTGTTATTCTTACTGGATTGTGTTGTTTCGGGGATGAATCTGATTATGCTGAATTCTGCCATTCTAGTAGTTTTTGTGATAAATATTTCAAAGATGAATCTAAGGTTAGTAGAAGAGTTATTGAGAAAAAGTTTATGTCTCGTTGTTGGGAAAATGATAATGAGGACGCTGTGAAGTTTGCTAAGATATATTTGATTCAGTGTCTTCTATTATCTACTCATCCTGAAACTAGAGTTGAGATGAAGCTTGTACATTTGATTGACTGTGAGAGATTTGATGAATTTCCTTGGGGCAGATATATCTTTGAAAAAACAGTAGGTGCTTTAAAGCATAAGCTAGTTGGTGTGAGTTCAGAGGATTACCAAAACAACGGTTATTTTTACAGATTAAGCGGATTTCCGTATATTATTCAGATATGGTTTTATGAGTGCTTGGTTCGTGTACCCGACTTTCTTGTCAAGTTAACCAAATCTGAAGTGTCTCCTCGTATGCTACGTTGGAAACCAAATGACGTATCGGACTTAAAGGATGTGGACTACAAACTTTTCAAAGATAGCATGATGAAGGTAATTATTCTGATATCATATTCATTTTATTTTAAATATATGTGGTCTTTGTATACTTTATAAAGCTTTTAATTAGTAGTTGCAATAACAGTTGCAAAGGGTTGTAAACTGTTTCATTTTGTATTTATCTGATTTAAACTTCTATTTTTTATAATTGGTTGTTTGTTATTTTAGGTTTCAATGAAGAACATAGAAGCTACTGAAGATGAAGTATCGGGTTTAGATTTTGGTGGGTTAGGTCCTCAACCTGATGAGAATGAATTAGGTTTTAACGACTCAGTTGCTGCCAAAAATGTTATTGGTGAGGAGAATGTCGATGGAGGTGGTGGTGTTCCTATTCATAATCTTGTGCAGTCATTATGTTCAAAGTTTTTTAAGGACTTTAAAGCTGATATTGTTCGCGATTTGAAGGCGTATGTGGACAGTAAATTTGAAGTTTTAAAGAAAGATATTTCATCGCTTGAGAAAAGAGTTGATTTAATTGAAAATTTAAAGTTTCAAACGGAGGATGATGAGAAGACTGAATCTGATGATGATACGATATTTGTGTTGAAAAAGGTATATTTTATACTTTTAGTTATATTTTCATTTTATTTTTTTATGAATATTGATTTTTTTACTGATTTTTTTTTTTCATTTATTTATTTATTTATTTTTTAAAGAAAAATGATACAAAAGAGCATGTTGAAGTTACTGAATTTAATAAGGAAGCTGATATTCAAGATGATGTACAAATCGAGAAGAACTCTCGTGATGGTTTAGCTGATATGAGCAATGAGAAGGTAAATTTTATATTTAATACTTTTATAAACTGTTGTATTCATTTGTATTCATTTATATAAACTGTTTTAAACTAATTCTTTTTTTTGTTTTTAGCATGACAATGATGAAACTACTCATGATGCTAGTGATCTTAATTTCCCTAATACTTACGAGAAAGAAATTGATTCTATTACTCATGAGATGGTAAGAATTTATATACCTTGTCGGTGCATTTTATTATTGTTTTAAAAAAATGTTTTAAACTTTTTTATTTTTATTTTTGATTTATGCAAGATTAATGATCAAAGTGAAGCTGTTGGTGATGTAAATGAGAGTACTGTTGCTGTTGTTCTAGAAAAAGTTAATGATCAAACTGATGTTATCGGTGTTGAAAATGAGAGTACTATTGATGAGGCTCTAGAAAAAGAGAATGTTCAAACTGATTCTCTTGGTGTTGTTAATGAGAGTACTGTTGATGTGGCTCTAGAAAAAGTGAATGTTCTAGAGGTACAATAGTTATTCTTAACTTTTTTTAAACAGTTATAATTTGTTATATCTACTGTTATATACTCTTATAAACTATTTTATTTTGTTTGTTCTATTCTAAGGGCGATAATGCGTCGGAAAAACCTCTTCCCGCTACATCTTCTTTTCTGGAAAATCTTGATGGAAAATACATTGATGCTGCTGTAACTGCAGCTGAATTACAAAATTTAGTTGATACAGCATCATATGTACCTAAAAAGGTATGTTCTTTAACTTTTTCTTTGAATATGCCAATATTTATTTTATTAACTTATTATTTTGTTTAAATTTTGCAGGTTACAAAATATCAACGCAAGAGAAAGGTTAATCCTTCAAGTGTGCTGAAATCTCCATTCAAATGTTTTGATACACCTGAAAAAATTAAGAATATGGGCAATGTATTTAGAGATCATTGTCCACTAACTGTTGAAAATGTTGGAGAGAAGCATAATCTTGATTGGGAGGCGGAGTTTTACAATTGGGTAGAGATTGACATCGTTGATTTGCCGACTAAGAACGTAAAGGGAAAAAAGAAAAGGTAATCTACTATTATTACTATTATATTTTTAATTTTATTTTATTTAACAATTTTTAATATTTATTATTATGTTTACTGCAATGAATTGTATAAATTGAAATCAAGAAAGTTGGTTCCAACTATGTCTCTTGGTGGCGAATGCGTTTCAAAGAAGGATTTCTTTTACAAACTCTCTGAAAGTGGTTGCTATTTGGAGTCTGATGTAAGTATCTTTAATTAATTTGAAACTGTATTTTATGTTTATATACTATTATAAACTGTTATATTCTCTAATAGATTATCTTATAAACTGTTATAACTATTTTAGACATTTTTTATGCTATTAATTTTCTGTTTGTTTTTTTCATAGCATATTGATATTCTCTTTGGATATTTGCGGAAGAAATGTTCTATATTATGGAATGGCTATACTGTCCTTGGCATCGCCTTTGACGCATTTGTTCAAGCAACATATAAATCTTTGTTGGAGGGCAAGGAAATAGGGGATTGGATGTACCATGACACTATGTTTAATATAATTCTAGGAGAGGAAGGATATTATCCAATCGCTTGGTGTGATAAGAAGAACGTTATTTTTGCTATTCATTTAAAGGTTGATGGAAAGGAGTAAGATCATTTTATTCTGGCGAGAATGGACTTTGACCACCGTTGCTTCTACGTCTACAATTCCTTATCCTCTGATTTCTACAATTGTATTGCTATGACAGTGGTGCGCGGTTATGCAACAGTTTTGCCTTTTTTTCCTAGACGAGGTTGGATTTTATGAACGGAATGATATTGATTTTAATTCTGAGGCTTATGTCGGTAAGGGGCGTACTGAACCTTTTCGTGTTGCTCTTGTTGTGAACATGCCTCAACAAAGTAAAGGGTATGTTTCTTAACTGTTTTCATTTTCATTATTTAACAATTATGTTTTCTTATTTTTTTTTATTTTTTCATTTTTTAGAGATTGTGGAGTTTTCATCACAACTTTTGCTGAATATCTTATCGAAGGACGAGATATTAGTGCTGATTTAGTGAAGATTGAAAATATTGATAGTTACCGGAGAAGATATGCTACAAATTTATACATGTATGGTTTGTGGAAGAATTTTAGTGGTTATGTGTCTGAGTAGTTCATTTTAGAATACTCTGGTTGCTATTGTTTTGTTTGTTGAACTATTGTTTTTAGTTTTATATGACAATATGTAATTTTCATATTTTTGTATTGTTTGACTTTGTATCTTTCTATCTGTTATTACATTTGACTATTCTAGTGGAAGTTGTTTTTTGTAAACCGTATGCAACTGTTATATAGACATTTATATTTCATTTTAAACTGACTTATATACTATTGCAAACTGTATATAACATTTTTTAAAATAGTTACAAACTGTATATAATAGTTTATAAACATTTTTCATTTTGATTTGTTCCATAAAGTCTTATATGTTTTTGAAACGATTTGAAACTGCTTTATATACTGTTATATACAGTTTGCAACTGATCTAAAAATTATTTTATATAAAGAGACGGATTGTAACTTTTTTCAATGCTATTATGTAAATTGTCTTACAATGAATTCAATAAGAAAAAAATTATTTAAAACTGTTCAAAAATATTAAAAAATACAAACAAGAATTGTATCAATTTTTTGGAGGATTTCTACATGTCTTCTTATTATGACCATATTTTTCACATCTTCCACATCTATTTTTGCTTGACTTTTCATTTGGTCCTTTGATCCTTTGTTTTCTTGGTCTACCTGCTTTAACCTTTCCCTTTGGTGTTAGAACAACTTGATTTTTTATTTCTATTGGAATATCCCATGATTCTTCGTTTGCAATTGGATAGACTATGTCTTCATAAGCAGCTAGCATTTCGTTCTTTGTGTAATACTTTGAGCAGTATTCATAAGGATCCTGATGCATGTCATTAAAAACAGCTAAAGCATGTATGCACGGTATTATATCCAATTGAAACCTTTTGCATGTACAAGTTCTTTCCATAATATTGACTGTGTTTGTTTTGTCACCATTACTAACTTTGAATATTTCATCACTTGTTTGCTCCACCTACAAAGAAAAGTAAAAAAATTATAATTTACACTGTTTGAAACTGTAATAGAAATTGTTATAAAATCTGTTTGATAAGGTTAGAAACTGTTTGCAACGTTTATAACTGGTAATAACTAACCTCTAGTTTAATGCAGTTTATGAAGCTCTCCCTCAAACTTTCTTCATGTTTAGGCATCAGTGTTGTAATTGTACATCTTGCCAAATGTCTGTTTTTATAACTCCATCTCTGAGTTAAGCTTCTCAAGTATTCAAATAACATTGAGACAGGTAGCTCTCTTGCTTTGTTGATGGCGGCATTCAATGATTCAGCTGTGTTTGATGTCATGATATTGAATCTATTATGGACTGATTTTGATAATGCCCATTTTTCATATCCCACATCTTCAAGATAAGGTTTTACTCGGCTGTCCAAAGCATCCATTTCTGCAATTTGGTAGTTAAATTATGTTTCTGTGTAGGCCTTAGCAGCAGCTAGAAATATGTCCTTTATTTCCTTTTGCTTTCTTTTAAATTTTACCTTCAAATTGTTAAGCAAATGGAAAATACATACCCCATGTTTAACTTCTTCACCATACACATCTGTTATTGCATTTTTTATGCTTTCATGTCGGTCAGAAATTATGCACATTCCTTCTCTCACACCGTAAACTTCCATCATACTTTCAAAAAACCAATTCCATGAATTGTTATTCTCAGAGTCTTTCACTGCATAGGCAAGAGGGAAAATTTTTCCTGTATACAATATAAAATTAATTAATATATTAACTTTATAAAATACAAAATAATCATAAATATGTTGAAAGAATATAAAATTGAAACGGTTTGCAACGGTTTTATACTATAGGTGATACAGTTGTAAACTGTATTAAAGACTATTAAAAATTAAAAAAAACTTATATGAAACGGTTTGCAATAGTTTTTTACTTTATC
The DNA here is from genome assembly GCF_937616625.2 of Mercurialis annua. Lineage (NCBI taxonomy): Eukaryota > Viridiplantae > Streptophyta > Magnoliopsida > Malpighiales > Euphorbiaceae > Mercurialis > Mercurialis annua. The sequence goes on along the minus strand of NC_065572.1, from coordinate 76,170,710 downwards.
TGCAACTGTTGTAAACTGTATTTATGAATGTTTCATAATCAAAAAATTTATATTCAAAAAATTTAAAATCTTACCAGCTGAATCATGGGTCGAAGCCGCAAGTAGTGTTCCACCATATGGACCTTTTAAGAATGTTCCATCCACTACAACAATAGGCATGCAATGTTTCCATCATTTTATTGATGCATTGAGTGCCATGAATGCATATAGAAAAGCAGAATCTTCATCAGTTTCTAATTTTACATAGGATCCGGGGTTTGTTGTTTTTACCATGTGTAAATAACTTGGAAGTTGCACAAATGATTCTTTTGGTGTTCCTCTTATTAGATCAATAGCTTTTCCTCTACATCTCCAAGCTCTCCAATAGTCCATATCAACACTGTAGTCATTTTTCATGTCCCGCCTAATGTCATTTGGTGTATAAATCGTCTTCACATCAATGAACTTATGTTTTATAATATTTGCAATGACGGTTGAACTAGCTTGACATTGACTGCCCATTCTTTTTTCCAAACGGCAAGTATGAATATCAACAAATTTGCGGATCACAAATGCTTTTGTGTAACCAATCTTTGAAGCGTATAGATTCCATTGACATTCTTCATCAACACATTTTAACCTGTATTGCCTTGTGCATGATCTGATTACCTGTTATAAACCATGTTGTACACCATTAGAAACTGTATATGAAACGAACTTTTAAACTGTATGCATGTGTTGTAAACGGTTGAATACAGTTTAGGAAGTACAAAACAATTGAAACTGTTATATAAACACTTCGAAACTATATTTGAAAATGTACTACACGGTTATAAACTAAAAAGGATATTGGTTTATAAACTGTTAGAAACTGTTGTAAACTGTTAAAGAAACAGTAGTAATAAAAAGTAATCTAATAAATTATATGTACCTTGAATTGAAAATGTTTTGATAGTGCATAGAGGCTTATTTCACTCTTCAATGAATTTTTATCCCTGTACTTTTTCCCAATTTCGATATCCCTTGAACCTTGAACAAATTCTTGGAAGTCTTCCTCAAGATATGTCTCTCCAATATCAGATAAAAGATTTGCATATTCAATCATATTCATGCTATTCTCTGATGTCTCTCTTAATGCTGAAGATTCTCCTTCCATAGACAACATGTTATTTTGTAAAACCAATTCCATGTTATCTTGGTTTACAGTTGCATTTGATGTCTCACTAGAATAGACTCTTTTCCTCTTTTTCTCTAATGTTACACATATTCTATATTTTGTAATGTCATTATCTTTTCTCTTAAGCTCTTTGTAGAATGTAAGACTTGCATCATCTTCAATACTTATTGGAGGACAATCATCACTGATTTTGTACTTAATAACTAATTTATTTTGTTTAAGCTGAATCTTCATTTCAGTAGAGATTATATCAACAAGATTTGTGAAGTTACAATTCTTTGGTAATATGATTTCAGATACTCTATAATTTGAATAAGATGAATTATCTTCCCATGAGCCATCATATTGTAATAAAATCTGTAAATCTTCCATTCCTGAAGTAAAAATTAAAGTAGTAAATAATTTAGATACTGTTATAAACTGTACTATACTTTATTTTATATAATTATAAACTGTTTTGTTTAGTTTTTAAATTATTGCAACTGTTATCAACTATTGTAAACACATATAAAATAAAACAGAAAATGTATGAATCTGATAATATAAAAAAATTAAAATAATTAGAAAATCAAAATTATACTGATTAAAACTAATGTCAACTATTGTAAACACATGTAAACTTACATTTAAACTAATGTTAAACAATATATCAACTAACATTTAAACTAATGTCAATCAACATTTAAACTAATGTCAACATTTAAACCTACAATAGATATATTTTCATGTAAAATAAGATTTAAACTAATGTCAACTATTGTAAACACATGTAAATGACATATGCAACTGCTTTAAACTTTAAAATATAGAAAAATATTTGATATAAAATTAAATTTTATTTAGAAATTAGGTTTATACACATTGAAACTGTTATAATTTATTTGATACTCTTAGAAACTGTACTATACTTTATTTTATATAATTATAAACTGTTTTATTTAATTTTTAGATTATTGCACCTGTTATCAACTATTGTAAACACATATAAAATAAAACAGAAAATGTATGAATCTGATAACATAAAAAAATCTAAATAATTAGAAAATCAAAATTATACTGATTAAAACTAATGTCAACTATTGTAAACACATGTAAACTTACATTTAAACTAATGTTAAACAATATATCAACTAACATTTAAACTAATGTCAATCAACATTTAAACTAATGTCAACATTTAAACCTACAATAGATATATTTTCATGTAAAATAAGATTTAAACTAATGTCAACTGTTGTCAACAAATGTAAATGACATATGCAACTGCTTTAAACTTTAAAATAATTAAAAATATTTGATATAAAATTAAATTTTATTCAGAAATTAGGTTTATACACATTGAAACTGTTATAATTCATTTGATACTATTAGAAACTGTACTATACTTTATTTTATATAATAATAAACTGTTTTGTTTAGTTTTTACCGTTTGCAACAGATCTATACGTTTTTAATTTAGATCAGTTTTAATGAAACATATCATTGAAGCTGTTATCAACTGTTGTAAAAACATATAAACTAAAATAGAAATTATATGAATCTGATAATATAAAAAACGATAAAAAAATAAACGAATGAAACAGTTTGCAACTGTAATATAAATTTTATTACGTTTTAAACTAGATAAAATGTTCGAAAAATCTCTGAAACCTAATTAAACATACTAAAACTGTAAAACAATTCGATTGAACAAATTTTTACCGTTTTTTGCTGAATTCGCAGTTATTGATGATCGTAATGAATGAATTTGAATAATGTAGCAGTATATCGAGTGAATCTGACAGAATATTGAAGAGAGAATTCGTGATTTTGAGATCTGAAAAAGAGAAGAAAAGATGAGCTGAAAGTTTTGAGGAGGAAGAAGAAGTTTGTTACAATGAAAACACGTGGAGTATTATTTAGGTATAAAAACAAATAAATCAGGGTATAAAAGTAATTGGTTGAGGCGGTTAGGTATGAAAGTTAAGTCCACAAATTGCGGTAGGTATTTGCTATTATTTTACTTATTTATGTAATTCCCTAATTTTCTCATTTTTTTAAGTAATTAGGCCTTTTCTAAAATTGAAGGGGTTTATCTTCGACCTTTATCTTACATCCTACATATCCGTAAACCCTAGACCCTCATTCCCTCACAGTTTCCTCATAAACACATCTCTCCATTTTGCTCTATCCACCCGTCATGGCTACACAGATCATCTCCCGCTCGTTCCTTCACAAACCCACTATCTTCTCCCTCCTCAGTCGCTCCTTTACAACACAAACACCTACGCCAATCATTTCTCGCTCTCTCGCTCTCATCCGTTACCTCCGCCCTCTCTCCGCCGCTGGCGCCCATTTTCCTCTATCTTCCTCTTCTATCACCACCACCCGCTCCTTATCGACCCGTGCTACGAGGTCTTCTCTTAATGATCCTTCTCCTAATTGGTCTAATAGGCCGCCCAAAGAAACAATTTTGCTGGACGGCTGTGATTTTGAGCACTGGCTTGTTGTTATGGAACCTCCTGAGGGTGATCCTACCAGAGATGAGATTATTGATAGCTATATCAAAACCCTAGCTGCTGTTGTTGGCAGGCATGATTTTTTATTTAATTATTTAATATTCTTTTAGTAAATTTGCAATCTTTTTGTTATAGATATACCCATTTAGCTTATTTTTTTTGGGTGCTTTTTAATTGATTGATTGATGTTCTTTAGATTAGTCTGATGCAACTGTCTATTTGTTATAGGTGGTTCTCTTTTTATTAGGGGGGTTTTGCATATTAAATCCCGATGTTTTAATTTAATTTAATTGTATTTTTTAAATTTTGCATCGCATATTCTAACCTTGTAATTTTTTGGCATTCTGTAGCCTATAGCCCTTTTTTGTTTTGTTTCATACATAACACCGCCTTTTTGTACACATTTCATAGTTTTATATTTGGTGAAAATGACTATAGGCTACAGCATGCGAAAAACATTGAAAGGTTAGAATGTGCGATTTAAAAGTTAAAGAATGAGATTAAATTGCTAAAAAATGGAACATAGTGATTTAAAATGCAAATGACCCTTTTTATTATTATCATTAGTTAAATGTTCAATTATCTGTTGCCTATTGGGTGTTTTAGGTTTTACTTTACCATTGATGTCATTTTCCTCTATATGATTATATGGGCATGTATCTGTTCTCATCCTTTTTGTTGGTTTCGGATTGGAATTAACATGAATAAAAGTCATAAAGTTTAAATTAATTGTGGTTATGATTCTTTCTTGTTGGTTAAGTGTTCCTTTTGATAATGAAAATCTTTTAGCAAAGATGAGTTGCAGTGTTGTCAGTGGCAGATATGTTCTTTCCGTGGTGATTTGGTTTAAATAATGATTTACAACATTGTATTCGTACATAGCATCAAAATTGATGTATGCTTCATGAGAAAAATCACTTTAAAGTACATAATTGCATTTGATCATCAGTCTTCATTGCTGCTAATCTTTCCAGCATGATCATACCATTTGTCTAATTCCTGCCTGCTCCTTGAATAGCTTTTTTTAATAGCTTGTCTCCCTCTGCTATGGCGTCTGTTTTGTAGTGTGCAAATTCTGCTCTACCTTTTGCTGCTTGTATTTCTTCCAAAAACGTTATCCTTTTTAAAGTTTAATTACTGAGAGTTTCAAATGATCAAAGATAATATAGCCCGAGAACTTTCAAACTGATATTTTCCCACTAGTATGATTTTTGTCTATTGTTGTAGTCTTTTATTTTTATCTGATGAATAAAATTCAACTCCACTCTGTTGTATTCTAGGCTGGTCATTACTTTTTCTTGTCTACTGCTTCAGTGGATGATCTAATTGTTGCTTACCATATTCAAAAGTAGTGACTATGCCCTTTAGTTACTAAAAGCAGCTTCAGTTTGACATTCGGATCCATATTAAGCTTTGTTTTTTAATTTTTTCTGTAATTAATTCCCATTTCAAACGGCCAGAGAATCTGTTCAGTTACACAAGACCTATGATCTTTATATGCATAATTGCACCTGTAGTTTGGTCATTCTACTTTTTATGGCATACCTCTGTTTTATCAGTGCATGCTTGATAGCAGTTTGTTCCATAAGAAGAAATTTTGAACTGTAGGTGTTATAAGATTCTTACAAAAAATTTGTTCTAACAACAGTGAGGAAGAAGCGAGGATGAAACTCTACTCAGTTTCAACTAGATGCTACTTTGCATTTGGAGCTCTCGTGTCAGAAGAGCTCTCATACAAAATAAAAGGTATATCTAGCTTCAAATGCATAAGTTTGTGCTAATCACGGTTTGTAAAGTCAGTCTTGTGTTTGACGATTTTGTTTTGCTTCTTTTCCCCCAGAATTGCCCAGGGTTCGCTGGGTCCTTCCTGATTCATACTTGGATGTTAAGAACAAAAATTATGGAGGTGAGATTTCTAGTTATTCATTGTCTTGAACATAGTAATTTTGCTGATTATATTGGAGTCCTAATATGTCTTGGACTTGATAAAAATTTAAAAGAACAGTTTTGTTTTTAAACTTTTTTAAGAATCTTATCAAGGATCCCTATTTTCATGTTTTCCTGGCCTTGTTATAATAACACTCTTGACAATCACTGCACTTAGATATATTTTGTTATTTGGTTTTACTGAACTTTAAAACAGTCTTGTATTCACATTATGCAATTAATACTCTTTAAAGGCTTACAGTCCTGAAACTGTAAAGCAAGTGCAAATTTTTGCAAGAAGGCTTTGTGAGGCCTTTCATTGAATGAGTGTTCTTTATTGTTGGAGAGTTAGCTTTGCAGTCTTGTCAAAATTGGTGATTGGTGCTAGAGGAACATCATGCCATTAAATAATTATCATGCAATGAACAATATCATTTCTCCTTTACATTAATCCACGACTCTCATGTAGGTCGTAATTGTATGATGTTTAAGGTGTCTAGTTCCCCAATCCGCAATGAGGCTTGCACAACAACTTGCATTTTGACCCGCTATACAATTTAAATCTAGTGCTTGTTTTCTTTTTCTTTTTTTGGTTGAACTGAATATTTTTGGTTAGTGTTTATGCGATTGTGTACAGTTTTGGTTCATTACTAGCTACAAGCTCTGGTTCATACATGAAATGAGTTTTAAATTGTATCTTCTGTAGGGGAACCATTCATTGATGGGAAAGCTGTTCCATATGATCCCAAGTACCATGAGGAATGGATAAGAAACAATGCAAGGGCAAATGAGAGAAACAGACGCAATGATAGGCCTCGTAACTTTGATAGGTCAAGAAATTATGACAGGAAGAGGGAAGGCATGCAGAGCCGAGATTTCCAGAATACTGCTCCACCAATGGGTAATCAAAGCTTGCAGAACCCTCAATCCAACATGGCTATGCCTAATCAGGGCATGCAGAATTTTCCATCTAACATGGCTGGAATGCCACAGAGCAACATGGGTGGACCAGGTGGGCCACCTCCGCCGCCTCCTAACAACTATATGGGTGGACCACCACCTCCACCGCCAAGCAACTTTATGGGAGGACCACCACCTCCACCGCCGAACAACTTTAGGGGTGGACCTCCACCCCCACCGCAGAACAACTTCATGGGGGGACCCCCACCGCCAAACAACTATATGGGCCGTCCACAGAACATGGGAGGAATGCCACAAAACATGGGTAGCATGCCTCCGAACAACGGTGGAGGAATGCCGCCAAATGCAGGATGGTCCAATAACATGGGAGGGAATATGCAGCATAACTATCAGAATGTACCGAGTAATGAAGGCATGTCTCGCCAAGGTGCTCCATCAAACTACCCCAACTATAATTCAAACAGGGATTCAGCATGATCTCAAAAGCCACTAAGCATGCACTGTAGATATCCAATGAGGATTTAATTGAGTTTTCATAAAAGGCTAATGTTCATTTTTCTTATGATATGGTTTTGCAAGGTACTCTGTATTTGCATATTTGCTTGACATGTGCACATTTTCAAGCATAGAATCCAATCTGTAGTGTCCTGTGGCAATCTGCCTACTTTTTTTTTATGTTAGAAAAAGTACTTTTAAGTGATAGAATTGATAAGTATTGCCCTATTTTTATAAACTAGCGTTAGACCTGTGCGTTGTACAATATTTATTTAAAATTTTCAAATTTTTACTAATAATTTTAAAAATTAGGAGATTTTTTTAAAATTTGATAGTATTTTGTTTTATTAAATACATAAAAGATGGAAGGTTAATTATCAAAAAGAACACTTAGTTCATCTCTTCATTAAGTTTCTAAATATTCAAAAAAGAATGTAAAAATTATTATTAATTTTTTTTAACAACGATGAATATGATTCATTGATTTGAAATCGACTCGGAGAGTCTCACATCTAGCCACTAGGGGTGTGTACGGATCCTGGATATCTCCGAAGCCGAACCGAAAACCGGATCGAAAATATCCAGGACCGAAAAATATCCGTTAACCATTGACTTTCCCCGAACCGAACTGTACTGAAATTTTAATTGGTACGGTTCTAGATCTTTTATAAATAACCGTACCGAGAACCGTACCGAACCGAAGTACCGAACTTATACCCAAAGAAACGAAATTATATATTATATATATATGTATATATGTATAGTAATTCTATTTTTAATTTGATTATTATATTCGTATTGATTTTGAATTACTAAACATTAAATTTGTTTTATAAAATTATATAAACTTGTCAAATATTTAATAATTATTAAAAAATTTAAAAAAAAATGATATGAACAATTTACATATTCATTGTTTTCTATTATTGACGAAATTACATAGTTTTATCAAAAATAATATAGTTTAGACTTGAGAATAGATAAAAATATCCTTATTAAATAATCAAAAATTTAATATTAAATCGAACGATAATATATATGTTGTGTCCTTTTATTTTATTGATGATTATTTATTTGTGATAGTTGAAAATATAAAAAAGAATGAATGAGTAGCTAATTAATTTTAAAATTTAAAATAATATATTATAATATAATAGAGATCATATTTTAAATAAAACAATATCTATGGTTCTAGTGATATCCGTACCGAACCATTAGAACCGAATTCCCGTACCGAACTGTACCGAAAAATAAAATCTCCGAATCGAACCGAACCGATTATTGGTACGGATCCGGAGATCCAATTTTCGATATCCCCGACTTTTGGTTTGGTTCCGGAGATTTGTCAATCCCCGGATTCCCCTGAACCGTGCTCACTCTTACTAGCCACACCATTTGTGCTAGTGAATTACAACAAAAGTTAAAATCTCTAAGGGCTTTTTTGGCTAACATATTCGCCACCCAATTATATGCACGTCTAACAAACTGAAACGAATGAGGTCAAGAATTAGCCAACATGGCTCTGCAATCCTCAATAACAACTTCACAAGAAGAGTCAACCTTCGTTCCCAAAGACATGGCTTCCACAATACCCTTCGCGTCCCCTTCAAAAATTACCTCAGGTAGTCTAAGCTGATTGGCTAGCCGAATAGTATCTCCCATGGCCATTGCCTCCACAAGAGCTGGTGAGGTGACATTCTGGTACTTATTCGAGAGAGTATGGATTACTTTCCCCATATGGTCTCTGACTACACATGCACCCACCCCTGTTGAAAGTTCCGACTTGAAAGCCCTGTCAAAATTAATTTTGAGACAGTTAAAAGGAGGAGGGGTCCAATCTGCCGAAGCTGTAGCTGTAACTTGATTCTCATGAGGATGCTCGCTCCTCGGTAGCTGAAGACTCAATTCTGCTCGTTTGGCTTCCGTCTGAAGATTTACCGATGCTGAAATAACATTGCTGGGTTCGTCAAACTCATTTCTGAAAATGAAACCGTTACGGGATCGCCATAAGGACCACATAGTCCACACCACCTTCGACAACAATTCCAATTTCGACGGTACAGATTGCTGGGACTGATCCAGCGCAACCCAAACACCCGGAAGGCAGTCCTGATCCTGGATAACGTCCAGGATTCCCAAGTTCGTTCCAATCCACACAGATTCAGCAAAAGGGCAGTTAAAGAACAGGTGTAGCAGGGTTTCTTCCGTGTTGCAACGAGGGCAGAGTTTCTCTCTAACCTGGATTCTCTTGTGGCTATTGTAGTTTGTTGGTAAACCATCGTTCAAAGCCTTCCATATGAAGGTTTTCAGGTTTGGCGTTAACTGCAGTCGCCAAATATCTTTCCAAGCAATTTCCTTTGTGTACCTGCGGATACCCTCATTCCTTCTTGTTAAAAGGGCTCTTGAATGTGCTACATGGTAGGCTGACCCCACATTAAACCCTCCATTTTTATTGAAGTGCCAAACCAACTTCTCCTCTTGTCCCGTCGTGCTCAGAGGTAGACTCAAGATAGATTCGGCTTCTATTTGATTAAAGGTTCCTCTAACCAAATCAATGTTCCAAGAGTTTGTAGCTTCTATCACTAGATCAGAGACTGTGTAATGTGCTGAGGAACAGCCGTGTTCGTACTCACCTTGAACTCCGGGTTGACCGGTACCCACGGATCCTCACTAATGTTGATGTTTTTGCCTGTTCTGACTTGCCATCTGATTCCATAATTCAGAACTTTCCTCCCCTGCAGAATGCTTTTCCAGGCCCAAGATGCATTGGAATGAGCGGTCGCCTCAAGGAACGAGTTATGAGGGAAGTATTTACCACGCATAACTCTTGAAACGAGAGATTCCGGCTGCGATAGAAGTCTCCACCTTTGTTTCGCTAGGAGCGCTAAGTTGAATTGTTCTAAATCTCAAAAGCCCATACCTCATTCACTTTTGGGCATACACATGGATTCCACGAGATCCAGTGAAGCTTCCGTTCAGATTTTCTTTGCCCCCACCAGAAATTGGCGATGACTTTATTGATTTCTTTATGGACTGATTTTGGGAGGAGGAAGCACGACATGGAGAGTACCAGGACAGCTAGCGCGACGCTTTTAATTAAAACCTCCCTACCTCCGTAAGACAGCAGATTACCTTGCCATCCCGCTACCTTGCGTCGCACCTTTAAGCAGATTTCACTAAAGGTTTCTCTCTTCGACTTATTGATGAGAGCCGGAAGACCCAAATACTTATCCTCCCCACCACTATTCCTCACACGTAAAATCGCTGCAACTTGTCCTCTCACCGCCATAGGAGTATTTCTGCCAAACATTATTGAAGATTTATCAACGTTAATTTGTTGTCCCGATGCAGTACAGTAAACCTGGAGGATGTCTTTAATACACTCAGCTTGAGCACAGTTCGCTTGGAAAAACAAAAGTGAATCGTCCGCGAAAAGCAAATGTGAAATCGTAGGGCTGTGCCTAGCAATCTGGATGCCGGTAATCTGATTTCGCGATTCGGCAGTTGACAGAAGGGAGGAGAAACTCTCTGCGCACAGCAAAAAAAGAAAGAGAGACAGCGGGTCTCCTTGGTGAAGACCTCTAGACGGCTTGATGAACCCATGAGAATTCCCATTAAACTTTAGTGAGTAAGAAATTGTCGAAATACAACACATAATCCATTTGTTCCAACGATAATGAAAACCCATCTTCTGCATCACTCGTTTAACAAAATTCCACTCGATCCTTTCGTAAGCTTTACTCATATCTAATTTAAGGGCCAATTCGAACTTCGAAACACCTTTCCTTGTTTTTAAGTGATGAGTTAATTCGTGTGCAAGAAGAATGTTGTCTGGAAATGTTTCCCCCCTTAACAAATGCGCTTTGATTTTCGCTGATAATCGATGCCATAAAGGGTTGCAGTCTATTGGTCAAAATACGGGAGATTATTTTGTAGAATACCGGGCAAAGACTAATGGGTCTCAAATCGGACATAGAGGTCGGAGTGTTAATCTTCGGGATTAAGGTAATCGTTGTGTGGTTCAGACCCCTTGGAAGCCTACTACCATCAAAAAACTCCCTTACTGCCTTGCATATGTCATCCTTAATGGTGTTCCAATGAGATTGAAAGAACAACCCTGTCATCCCATCTTGCCCCGGCGCCTTGTTTGGATGTATTTCGAAGGCTACCTTCCTTATTTGAGCATCTGAGAATGGTCTTGTAAGGGAGGTGTTCATTCTAGGCGTTACCCGATTAAGAATACCACTAGTTGCTTCATTAATCCCCGTAGGATTTGTTGTAGTGTAAATATCTCTAAAGTAATCTAGAGAAATATTCACAATTTGATCCTGCTCTCTACATAACTGCCATGTGTTGTTCCTGAGTTGCGCTATATTGTTCTTTCGTCGTCGTTGGATAACCTTTGAATGGAAAAAGGCGGTGTTTCCATCTCCCCACTTCAAACAATTGACTCTAGCCTTTTGGTGCCAATATTGCTCCTCCCTGACAATTTCTCTCGTTAAAGATTCCTCCGCTTCCTTTATCTTGCCCGAATTTTGGGCAGAAGCCCCCTTGGTGCAGGCTGATCAGCTCTGCATTGAGTTCTTTAATGTTCTGATTCGCATTCAATTTCTGAGATTTTTCCCATCTGGACAGCCCAAAACGACATGCCTTAATTTTGCGATGAACATCGTCCAAACTAGACTGCCCTGCTTCCATCGTCGGACATAGCCCTTCCTCCACCCAGCTCTCCTGCACAATAAAGACTGCCTCCTGATTATTGGCCCATCGTTGGTCAAAAGAAAATGCACCCCGTCTGTGTTGCTTCTTAGGGGAAGAGTCAAGGAGCATTGGCCTGTGATCATACCCTAGCTCGTCCAGGTGCGCAACAAATCCACTTGGGTAAGCATTAAGTCAATCCATGGAAGCAACCACTCTGTCGAGTCGCATCTGGATATTGGCGTTACCTACCCGTCGATTATTCCACGTGAATGGGTGACCAGTACAGCCCAAGTCTATCAAATTTGCATTAAGGAAAAATTCATTAAGCTCTTCCATTCTTCTGATACTATACAGCATACCCCCTTGTTTCTCTTCATTCGTACCCACACAATTGAAGTCTCCTCCCATTATGATTAGTCCGGTTAAGGAAGTGACACAGTTATGTAGGAAAGCAAACTGTTGTAAGCGAGTTACACAAGACACATCGAGATACACCCCAACGAAATTCCATATTTCATTATCTTCACTGTTAACAACAGTACAATGAAAAAAAATTATGTTGAGCAATAACAGAGACAATACAATCCGCTTGCCAAGCAAGCGCTAAACCGCCCGAACTACCGACTGATTCTACTGAAACAAAGTTCCTAAAACCTGCTTTCCTAAGATAAGACTGGACCTTGATAGATTTTTTTTTCGTTTCGGAGAGAAAAACGACCTTCGGGGAATAGGATTTACACATCCTTTTCAGATGGTGGGTGGTCAGGGGGTTCCCCATATCTTGACAGTTCCACAGCAAAAGCTTCATATTTCCTTTTGGAGTACCCTTGAGGCTGGTACTCTCCGCCATTTTGGATTTTTGGGTAACACACCGTTTCTTGGAAGTCATAGCCTGGTCTTTCTCCCTACTGCTTTTACAATTACCTCCAGTAACCTCCTCCGTCTCACCTACCGCTGGTTGTGGTTGAAGAGGAGGCCCTTGAATGACCTGAGGAGATTGATGTTGCCGCTGTCTTGCAACTGCTTTGACCCTGGCACGTCCCGGTTGCTGCCTCCGAACAGACGGGGGAGTTGTCATTGAGCATGGAAGCTTTCTACCCATAGTTGGAACTTTCACATCTTCCAAAAACCCTAATGCTGGGACAGTGTCCACTGCCGGAGGCACTGGTAGTTGGTTGCCAGCTCCCTCCAGAGGCCCTTCCTGGATGAGATTCAAAACTCTCACAATCAACATCATATTTGTTTTTTGCTATTGCAAACTAATTGGTTTAGTGGGGTGGGGTGTTCGCTAGAAATATATAGGATGTGAAATAATGAATGTATTAAATTTTGTAACTGATATATAAATTTCAAATTTTGATAAGTAATTTGATTTGGATTGACCCAAATGAAAGGTCACTTTAAACATAATGGACTTAGTAGGTGTTTTGTCCACAATAAATTAATGATTGCTTTAATTCTAAATTGTTATCAAAATTTAATATATGTAATATATTTATTAGCTATTTAATTTAAATCACAAACCATGGAGATAACTTTTTAAATCTCTCCATATAAAATTAGAAACCATTTTTTAATATTTTTGTTAGCAATTTAATATTGGAATTGTTACCTTAATAACTGTTAACTTATCATAAATACATTTTTTTATTAGACATTTTTGTTAATAGCATCTTATTTTTATTTTTGATATTATTACCATAGAAAAATTAATCAAACTTGATTTGATTCCCATTTAATGTGATTGATTGTCTTTTTCTATAGCAAAACATTATTAAAAATATTAAAATTATTGTGAGAATTAAAAAATAAAAATAAGTGTATTTTTTAACATTTTTATTATCAATTTAATATTGGCATTGTTATCTTAGTCATTGTTAACTTACCAAATAAACTAAAATAGTAATTGATTTTTTTTTTTGCAATAATTGATCCTTAACTTTTATTAGTTCGCACACAAATGTAAGATACATATAGTTATCAATAAGATACAAAAAGTAATAATTTATGTAGTATAAAAAAGTTATAGAAAATGTAAAGTTGTGATTAAATTGAAAATATAGTAGTAGTTCTTAAATTCTAATTATGCATATTAAAATTCTAATTTAAAGAAATTATTTTTTTATATGCCATGCTCCAATAGGTTCTCTAATATTAGCTTTTTAATTTATTTTATTTTTATAAATAATAATAATTATATTAATAACAATAATGTAGTTAATTCTCTAATATTTACTTTTTATTTTATTTTATGTTTATAAATAGTAATAATATATATTAAATATTAATAATTGTAATTTATTTTTACTTTTAATGTATTATTTATTTATTTATTAAGTTTTCATATTGATATGCTAAAAATAAAATTTTATGTACAATGTAATACCACTTTATGATAAACATATAGTATAAATATTAGGCATCACAACTTCAAAAAAATTTAAAACATCTAAAATTGTAAGAAACATAAGAACATAACATTTGTGTTTATTTATTGAAAATTAGCTGTTTTATCATTGCAAATTTAAAACATGAAATTTAAAAGTTTTTATTGTTTAATTATTGTGTTAAAATATTTTGCTAATAACTATTTCATCTGCTAATTGTAATATTAGGTCATGTAAAAATATTAAGATAATAATTTATAATAATTGTTAGCCATTCAATCCAAACCACAAACTATGAAAGTAAATTTTAAAACCATTCACTTTAAAAGCACTAAGAGATTCCTAATTTTTTTGTTAATAATATTTTTATTGATGTGGTTATTTATTGTTACCTTACCCCATAATTGGGGCTTAAAAACTGATTTCTATACAAAAAAATTAGGAAACAAAAAAATATAATCAAAGAAGGAAAGAAGTCATTAGTATGTTTTAAAATTCCCAAAATTTAAATGGAAATGCTAATATATTATCAAAGAAAGAAATAAGTTATTGACGATGTTTTTAAAAATAAATTACACAAAATTTAAAATAAATTATTTGAGTTTTTTGCTAAATCAAATCACCAAAATGTAAATGGAATGGCTTAATTGTTTATTAACATTTATTTAGAGATTATTGGCATATTATCATAAGTAATAACTATATCAAATAAAGAAATAAAATTATGAGTATACTTTTAAAAGAGCAGAATGTCAGTTAAAAAAATCCGCTTTATAAATATTTTATACAATTATATATTAAATATCAAATTTTACATTTTTTATAATAAAAATATTACTAATATAAATATTTTGCGGAGAATGCATGTGACTTGACCTTATGTATTTTTCTTTTCAGTTCACGACTGGGATGAACATATTGAGCTGTGCTGTCACGACCCAAATTTATGAGTCGCGACCGGCGCTAGGGAATGGAAGTGGTAGCTCCGAAATCCGTAGCAAGCCTAAAAACTTGTAAATTTTTCGCAAATCAAATCATATTTAACATATCAAAATACATGTGACCCCATTTTACAAAAGCATCAGAGTTAAAATGCGTTATACAAATACATAGACAAAACATCTAGACTACTGCGGACCGCTAGAATGAAAACCTTCTTTTACTTCTTGTGCAAATGACTTCCGAGAATTAAAATTTCAGAAGCTTGACTCTTCAAATCATATCATACTATCTCTGAAAAATGGGAGGAGCAACGGGGCCAGTATAAAACTGAGTGAGTTCACCAAATTACAAGCAATATCACATAAAGGGTTAAAACCGTTGAAAATCCATTTTATATATAGAAAATACTCATTTGAAATCATATTGCATACCCTGTTTACTTTCCTTCATAACTCTTTGTTTATTTCATAAACTTATAGTTTATACGTATTTGACATTTTTGATTTCTTATTATGGTATTGATATTTTTCTTTCTTGTTTTGTTGCAATAATTTTTGATCGAATCTTAAATCTTAGGTTATATCATCATGATTCTAAATCGAATTAAATCACTGGCAAGTCTCTTGTGACTTGATCCTTATGGCTGGGTCCCGAGATAGTTCAACCGAGTTACCTTCAATCATGTGGCACAATCCCGAGATAATTCAACCGAGTTACTCATGCCACTACTTAATCCCAAGTTGTGAGTCCCGAGATAGTTCAACCGAGTTACTCACCGGACACAGGTCCCGAGATAGTTCAACCGAGTTACCTTCGTGTCTGCATTCGGACTCTGCACCATGCAAGTCTTTTGAACTTAACTGTCGATTCATATAATTCCTATTGACATTTAATAGGAGTGTTTGTTCACGTTATGTCTCGATCTTGTTTCGTATTGATTCTCGATGTATCGCACTTATTTTTTTATTTCGTATGAGTTCCGAGGACTATCATCGAGAATGGATGAGATACAGGTCCCGGGATAATTCTACCGAGTTCCACCTTATATCTCAGTTCTTATTATTGAATATGTCAGAGTACACTTTTCTTATCTCATGTATTTATCATTTCGATGATTTATGTTGGGTATTTTTTTTATCTTTTGTGGACCATGACATGCACAATACAACCTAAGAGCATACATTTATAACACACGCACAATAGGGTATTCATTATAATTAAAATTACGTATAGGAACGTACTATATTTCATTATAAGTATATGAATAATAGTACATATAGGAATGTACTATACTTTTCTCGTATATTATTTGATATTTGACTTCGTATTATATTGTTTTACCCTTCCCCCGGTACTTTAACATTCGTGATCTGTTCATATAACCATGTTATTATTTAAAACAACATAATTCATAAGCAATTGTTTTCAAAACATACATACATAATACATTTTAAATCATACATTTCAAATATATAAATACTCATATAGCCTTTCGTATGAAAATACGCGGCTTTATGAATATTGACGAATAATTTAAAGTGTACTCACCACTTGTTTATCCATTTACTCTAATCCAGCAAAACGTTAATCTCGATCCATAAATTCCGCGCCTCATCGGTATTCGCGTCGTCAGGTCTACGCAATTATGATAATAGCATGAATTAATAATATTCAAGCTATAACTACTTTAATTATAAAGTTGGATTTCTAGCCAACTTCGGCTATTAAAAACGTATACTTAAAATAGTCCGACCTCTAAACAAAATTGACATTCCTATAGTTTGAAATGTCTTCTACAATATTCATTTAGGTCTCGAACTAAAACTAGCACCCGAAGGTGTCTGAATCTAGCTCCTAAGTTATTACATAGTGATGTCCTAAAACTGCAGAACTGCTCTGCGTAACAAACTGTTCTGCCTCATATGACTATGTTAGAGGCAGAATCAGGAAAAACGCAAAGGTAAACATTTGTAGAGGACACATTCAAGTTTCTGTACAATCAAACAGAACTCGATTTGGAGTTATAAAACTCCAGATATAGCCCTCGTAACATGATTGTTCTGCAGAACAGTTTTCTGCAAAACGTCAACTTAGTTTACGTAACTCATTACGCATCGAGACCTATAAAATCTATCGATTACATGCTTCTATCAGCAACACATGCAGCCCCTTGCACACATCCGAACATACACAATCCATTGGCATAGCATAGCTCAATTTCATTTAGACATGAGTTGCACACTTTGGTTGAATCATCAATTCATTTTCATTCAACACTATCTATCAAAACCAACTACAATTCAGCTCTAATCACTCTTAATTTCAAACCTTAAAACCATCAACTCATCTCATACCATAAACCTAACATAATGGTTGAAACCCTAAGTCCTTATTCATGTCAAAATTTCATCCATAAACAATCATAACAACATCATTTCTCATTAAAACCGAAATCAATACCTCAAACCCTAACTTAGAGAATGAGTTCCTTACCCTGAAATGATGATCTGGATAAGTATATAATTCCCCGCTTGTTCCGTTGCCGTAAGAATCGTCCAATTCCGATATCAAACGAAGAACCTACAAGATTTTTAAGATTTTTGCATCAAAATCCATCACTTGCTAATTATCAATCATGAACAGCCCTTAACACCAGAAAACTCTCACTGGAAATACTCATCCTTACCTTTATTTGAAGCCATGAATCAGTAGGTATCGTTTTTCCCGTTCCGTTGCCGCAAGAATTGCTTAAATCGGATCAAAAACGAAACTTTGGCAAGATTTTGAAATTTTTGCAAGCCCTAGGATGAAGATGATGATCTTCAAGAGTTTACTTTGCTGGAAATGACTTCTATTCTGATCTAAAATCATATGAACTTGATATTTATATTATTGGCAAAGTATCTCTTTTGGTCCTTGAAGTTGCCACCTCCTTTCTCTTCACTTTCTAACTTGTCTTTCGTCCAATTTAGTCCACCGAACACGAAACCTTTTAGGTCCGATTAATTTCACATTATTTACTTCCAAATAAATAATATTAGTCTCGTATCTTATAGTATCACTTTCCAAAAATTTATTTTGGCAATTTTGGCCAAAAACGCTCAAATTTCCATTTTGAGCTAACTTGCACTTTTTCGTCCAATCTTCATTTTATTGACTATTGATAACAACTTTATCGATATTATTTTCTTATATTGAGAAAATAGAGTAAAACACAATTTTCTCCGAAAGTTTGTGGTTAAAAGTCCACTTTAGTCCTTAAAGTGGCTAATTTGCACTTTAACCCTTATTCTTAACTAATCATCAAACTATCTTCTAAAACGATTTCGTATACTTACGGAATTTTGACGATCATTTATTAATAATATTTCACGGACCTTGACGTGTATATTATTAGCTCTGCCTTTCCAACTTATTTTATTTTATTTCCTTTTTATCTCGATTAAATCCAATTTATCGTATAATAATTTTCCATTTAAATTATTATTCTACGATAATTCCAATAGACCCGCTTCGGTCTAAGTCCTTATTATCCAATCCTAATCCGATATTTTCGTTCTTAATCTTTACGATTATGTCTCGTGGCACTATACGTAATACCTCAAAAATTTAGGTTATTATATGTGCACATCCAGCGCCCAGTTCTTCATCTCCGTTTCTCTCAAAAAAGTTCAAATTACCCAGAAAAAACTCCTTTAAAATATCCATTTAAAAATTATACTGACACTTGCTATTAAAAAACTAAATTAAAGAACAAATAGAATTATAGTTACCTAGCTAGTTTTATATCAGTCGCTAATATTTGCACAACTACACCAGAAAAGACAATTTCTATAAATAATTACTTTCTAGGGTAAATTTATAGTTGGATCAACTATGTATAAGACTTCAAATTTCATATTTACATATTTGTTTGCTAATTGAACACTATATAATTAAATCGCTAAATTTAAAATAAAGTATTATTGATTGCAAACAATTTTTCAACAAACAAACCATAAACAAATGAAAACAATCACAAAATTATGAATTTAACAGTAAAAATTATATTATACACCACAAGACAAACACATGACTGCAATAAAAAAATATTAAGAAATTATGAATGATAATCCCATCAAATAAATTATCAATTATTATTAACTACAACAATATAATATTACCAAAAACAATATAGAATAATTTCCTCATCTTCTATTCATTTCCTTTATCTAATTCTAGCAAAAACAACCAATCTCAAGCAATCGATATAATTTCCAATAATTAAAAAAAGAAAAAGACATTAGACAAATCAAAATTGTGTTTACTTTCGAACTCGCTTAAAGGATTCTCGATATATTTTATCTGTTTCTAAACAATGACAGGTCCATAGTATCCTTTTATGGTTACTCTCTTCAATCAATTGGAATTCATATTAGATCAAATACTAAAACAATAAGAAATACAGAGAATTGCAAGAGGCAAACCTTAGCATCGCAAGAATTAAAAAATTAATGACTCAATCTACATACATGATGGTGGACAATGAGAGAAAAATTAAATTAGTAGTTAATTTATAGAAAAAATAGGCTGGTAGAGCAATAGTTAGTCATTTGAAAACTGTCAAATAAGAATGACAAACAATTAATTGTCAATATAAATGTTAATTCTCATATTCTATAATCTCTAAAAACGGTAGAATGAATGTTATTAAGAAATAATTGAAAAATGGAAAGTCTAATAAGTTTATTATTCTTGTCATTTATTGATATAAATGGATTAAAACAACATAAATGGAAAGGTTTAAATAGTTGTCAATTATGTTAATATTACCAAAAATTATAAAAAAAATCAATGTCATTAATTAAAGGAATGATTCAGTTACCATGTTCTAAAAGGAATTATTTAAATATTAAAAAAGGTGAGAAAAATCTAGTGAATGGTTGAAAAATTAAAAATCATAGTATTTAAAAATGGTTTTAAATAGGGAGGAGTTATATTATTGACTTTGAAAAAAATAATTAAATTATTAATTTTTTTAAAAATGATAGTATTTAAAAGGTAATGAATCTATTTTCAAAAAAATAGTAATTAATGTGATTAATTGTCATGTCCATAACAAAAATGAAAGAATCTAGAGAAAATAACATAAAAACCAATAATATGGGAGCTTTTTTCACTCAATACAATTTTGTGTGTTATCTTTACATTCATACCAGATTTTATAAAAATATTTCACCAATACCATCTCATCACCTTCTTTTCCCGCGTGCCTTTTTCTCTACCACGAACAACGACAGCAACACTGACCCAAAACCAGCGGCAACCTCTTTTCTCTCCAGACCGGCGTTGGCAACCGCCATCTTCTTCTCTCCAAACTGGTGGCAGCAACCAGCAGATCCGGCGAGACAGTTTCTCCTCCAACGGCGGCGTTAACCCAAAAGAACCCATGAACAGAAATTTGGTGAATCTAAAATGGAATTTGTGGGTGTTGTAAAAGAGATGAGGTGTTGACACCCATTTAAAAAAGATAAGTGTTTATCCAGTAAAAGAAAGTGATTGAAAGTAAGACAAAAGATGTGATCCTATAAACTATTTGGATTTTTATGAGATTTAAATTGATGTTGCAAAATTTCATGGCAGCGTTAGAGAAAGTGTTAGATCTGGATGGTTCTCTTGGGATTTTCTTCATTTTTATCATAAATTTAGTTATAAAGATGAAATATTTAGGATTTAGTGGGTATTAGTAATTCAGTACTAACTTTTGGCAAAAGTCTTTAAGCCTAAAAAATAAAAAATAAAGAAGTGAAATATAAAGCAGAAAAGAGCACTGAACTTGTAGTTAAGCCAAACTTTTTTGTTGAATTACGTTTGTTTAGTTATTAAGCCAATTTTAGTTAAAATTCAATTTTTTTGTTGAAAATAACCTTTAATTTGCTAGTGAGTATGAGAATGGCGATGTTACGTTTTTATTCTTATTTTTTTACAACTGTAGTGAAATTTTCGATACATATTTATATACATATTTGATACATCTCCGATACATATTTGATACATCTATGATATATAATTTAGATCGTTCAGACATTTTTTTTTATTTTTTTATCGATTTAATTAAAACAACCGATAATTCAATCGGTTTGTTATTATATTTTAAAAAATGGATACATCTCCGATACATATTTTATTTAATTCTAATCGACTATATTTAATTGTAACTCGAATATATTTTTAATACATCTCTGATACACAATTTATACATTATAGATACATATTTGATACATTAATTGAATTAACTAACTAATTCAATTGGTTCGTTTTTAAATTTAAAAAAACTTATAATTAATATTATTATATTTATTGTTTTATATATATTTGATCAGTTTGTATTCATTATTTGACTGAAAGTCCCAAGGTGGAAGAAATGAGAAAGACGAGTATAAGTGCAAAATATTCGATAAATATTTGATACATCTCCGATATATATTTAATGCATCTTGGATACATACGTGATACATTTTCGATACATAATTTATACGTGGTATTTATAAAAAAATATTAAACATGATAGATATATTTTTTAAATGTACTTAATAGATACATCACTGATACATAATTTATACACGATAGATATATTTTTAAATATATTTAAATATATACATGATAGATATATTTTTACTAAATTTATACACGATATATATTTAAATAGATACATGATATATACAGTTTTATTACACTTATTTTTTACACTTATTTGATACATTTTGCGACGTATCAAATTTTTTATTACATGTATTATATATTTATTTTAATATATGTTTGATACATATTCGATACATAATTTATACATGAGAAATATATTATTCATGCATTAGACCCGTGTTCGGTATGTATGAACAATATATTCGATAATAATTAATAAAATTATTTTTAGTACATATTTGATAAATCTTCGATACATAATTTATACATGAAAAATATATTATTCATGCATCGGACCCGTGTCCGATATATATCAATATTATATTTGTTTGATACATCATTGATACACAATTATTTATTGTTAGTTAATTAAACTAATTTTTTAATTTTTGTAAATATTATTATATTTGTTTGATAATAATTTAGTTTTGTGGATTATTTTTATATTTGTAAATGTACAGAAATAATAAAATACTATAAATAATCAGTATATATTTTTAAAAAATAAATAGATTACTATCAATTTTTTTTTGAAATGATGTCTCAGAGATGTATCAGAGATGTATCATATGATATTACAAAACTGTGTCTATAATTTGTTGATGCTTGCTTGCTATAGGTGCTGACGCGCTGACGCGCTCTGACACGGAAATCACATGTGCTAGTTGTTGTTATTCCTTTTTATTAAGATGGTATTATGCTTGCCATGTGTCACCTATTTAATGGAATGGTGTTTGTTGTAAATTTTTTTGCTTTTGTGGTAAGAATGATAAATAAGGGAGTTAGGTGACAATGTGTGAAATGTTGAGCTATTTTTGTGGTATTTTTATGATCTTCTCAAGAATCTAATATAAAGGAAGAAAATTTATAATCTATTAGTATCAGATACGTTTATAGTAGCAATTTGAAAAAATTAATTAGGGTGTTTAATCAGGTTTTTTTAAAGAAAAGTATAGGCAAAGAGTATTAAATGGTAAAACGTTTTATTTAGGAAAGTTATAATAAGGAATATGGAGTAAATGGCAATGCAAACAAATAAAAAAGGAAAAATATAAGAGCAAGTTAGGGAGTGACACATGTCAACAAGGGAGAAAATATCTGCTTTATATATATATAGTAGATTAGTAGCTTTAACCCGTGCGTTGCACGATATTTATTTAATATTTATTTTTCTATTAACTTTTTAAAAACAATTAGTAGAATTTTGTGTTTTTTATTTATGAATCAATAGGTATTTTATACCTCTTTTAATTTTAATAAGTAATTATAATGCATTTATTTTAAAAATTATGAAATATTTCAATAAAAGGAATAAATTATGTGAAATTGAAAATAGTTGAGAATAGTTGAGAATCAATTAATAATAAAGAAATTAAAGAAAAAGTGTCATTTTTAAGTTTTATTGTAAATTATCCTGAATATATTATTTATTTTTAAGCATGTATAATAAATATATGTAAAATAATTGTAAAAACTTATCTTTTTTATAAAGGAATGTAAAAAGTTATTAAAATAAACTCAACCCAAATTGAAATTGAATTATAATTTTTAAAAGTTAGTGGAAAAAAGAGAATAATGAGAAGACATAAATCTTTTCACCAAGAGACATAATTTTAATTTAGACAATATAAAAAAATAATCTTATTATATCTAATCAATCAAACTAAAATTTAGAAAAAAAATATGACCATCCATAATTCCAAAAAAGATAAAAAAAATACAAAAGCTTACCAAAAACAATAACAATTAATATTTTCAATATCACCAAATAAGATTTAGGTGAATAAAATATTGGCATGTGCTTTGTAAATGTAATATACTAAATTAACAATGGCAGACCTTTTCTTTTTAATAAAAATAGTTATATAAATTTATAATCATGACTGTTCAAAAATAAAATTATATATTCTAATTGCACATTAGATGAAAAGTTAATACATCTATTAGAAATAAATATTGATAAACAATAAAAATATTTCTATTAAATTTGATACTAATTATACATTTGATCATCCATCCAATAAAATGGGAGCTATTGAGAGTTTTGTCAACTTTGGCATGATGTCGGAAAAGGATTTTTTTGCTGCACTTGAAATCTTCATCCTTGAAAAAAATAGCATCAGGTTTGACTTCATATATACTTACACATTCCAAAAAAATAATCAATAGTTGTTTTTTAAAAATTTACTGAGATGAAATATATATAAATCATTAATAATAAAATATAATAAGACACATCATAAGGTATTTAATAAAAAAATAAAAAACATGTATAAGAATAACATAAAATAGAAACATGAATAGAACTATTGGAAAGAAAAAAAAGAGGGAAAATTAAAGATGAAGACTAAAGGATGTGAAGTTGTGGAATTCAAGTTGTGTTATTTATATAAATTGATAAGTGAAAGATAAAATAAGAAAATATTAAATAATTTATTCTCAAATTAAATGCTCCATTTTGTCTTAATTTCAAAATAAATGCCATGTTTTTTTCCTCTGAAAAAAACGGTTAAATAGGAAAATAAAACGTAAAATTGGAAAGTCTAATGGTAGCAAGTTTAGTAAAAAAAATTAAAATAGATGTTACCGAATTAAATTTAAAATTCAATTAATACATTAGATTGATGAATCTTAAAACCAGTGTTTTAAAAACCGGACCGGACCGGCCGGTCGGACCGGTTGAACTGCGAACCGGCCAGTGGTCCGGTCTGAAACTGCGAAAAGCGGATTTTTTTGGTTGGACCGGGTTGGACCGGTTGAACCGGATTAAACCGGTAAAAAACCGGATGTTGAACCGGATCGGACCGGATTGAACCGATAAAAAACCGGTGAATCGGAATTTTTTTTAAATTTTTTTAAATTTTTTAAATTTATGAAACCGGTTGAACCGGTCAGTGAACCGGTTGAACCGGAAACCGGTGGCCTCGCAGGTTCGGCCACCGGTTCGGTTTTCAAAACACTGCTTAAAACATCATGGATTTTGGCCATAAAAATTATTAATATATAACCCAATTTTTTTAAATAAATTAATTTTGTTGAATCTTTCAAAAATAACTTAATACCAATATTTTAATCCTTAACAACTTTTAAAATGAAAAAAAAAACATATATAGGAAGTTAGTAGCTTGAAAAGGAACAAATATATGAATATATAAAATGAAAATTTATGGTAACTCAAGATTTTTAGAGTTGATGATATTAAACTCTTTACAAAATATTGCTATTTACAAAATACCAAAATAGTTTCTAATATTGCTATTTAAAAATACCAAAATAGCAGAGAATAGTTAATTAATTGTTGATCAACTAAAGTGAAACAAATATGAAAATGGAACCTTTTAAGGTACACTACCATCTAAAATTGATGAAATATTGCCTGCAAGTCAAAACAAAAATTTATTAAGATAAATATCATTTTGATAAATAAATTTGATGCCAAAAGTTATAGAATCTTGATCAGGAAATTCCATTATTTAATATCCAAAAACTTGATATAAAAAAACCAAAACAAACTAACCGGCTTAATTTATCATCATCATCAAAAAAAAAATGGGATTGAAAACAATACTATAAAAAGCATGGACAATACATTGAGATGACTATGGATTCTAATATATATATATAAAAATATAATAAATTTTTGTGGAAATCGAAATTTGAGTTGGTTGCTTTCGGTGATTTTGATTAGAGGATGTTGATGAATATATAGGAAAGTGAAGTGATGTGTGTATGTGTTATAAATTTTGATAATTATATTAATATAAAATTTGTTTGTTATTTTATTTATTTGATGAAGAGAAATTTTTATGTAGATTCGGTCTACCACGTTATCCGTAAACTAACATATCACATTATGACACGTCATTCACACATTTGACTAGTAATATTACAAGATTGCCATCATTTTAATGATGTGTCATAATGTGATAGGTTTGGTCTACGGATGACGTGGTAGACCGAGTTTACATAAGAATTTCTCGAAGATGAAAGAACATATTGTAATAGTATAAAAATTAAATTCAAATAAGGTATATTTATTGGTTTTGTCAAATAATTGTATTAGCTATTCAAAATTTCAAATATTAACAATTTCGGTTAAGGTAGCTATAAAAAAAACGTAAGAATTAATTAGCTATGTTTAGTAACATAAAGGTAAATGGTGTTAATTGATAAAATTAAAAAGACTTAGAAAGAAATAAATTAGTACCAATTGTCTATTTATTTGTCCTATCTCGTTTAATTTTTACTTACAAAGGAAAGAAATGATAAATGCATGTATTAGCGGTTTCATAGAAATATTAAAGAGTGGGAAGTGGTTGGATTCTACAATGGAAAGTAGAAAAATTAGAAAATAAAAAACAGAAGTTTTGCAATTGTGGCTAAAAAAAGAAATGTTTACTACTGTAAAATAATTAGAAGGCGGAAAAATAAAGATGGAAATTAGGTCATATTTAGTTGTAGAAAATATTTTTTATTTTCTGTTTCCATTTTTCTTCTCGTTTTCTCTATTTTTCAGTTTTTTATTTTCCAAATAGAAAACTAGAAAATTGAAATTTTGTTTGCTTATCTAATTTTTGTATTGTTTTCTATTTTCTATTTTCCAAAATTAAACAACATACTACATTTTTTAACGAGATTTTCGTATTTTTATTTTTCATGAATGTTGTATAATCTCAAAAAATATTAAAAAGAATTGAAATTCGAGTTTTAATTATTTAATATTTAATTTAAAATAAATACTTAATTTAAATATGAGGAGAAAATATGTGCTAAGGAACTTTTTTTATATCATGATGAATGTGTATTATTTAATTCGAAAATAATATGGTTGGATCATTGATTATGTTTAAAAACCGGATCAAAAATAAACTGAGATATTTTAGGCCGGTTTAAAAAAAAATTGGAACTAAAAATGTCGGTTGGTATATTTAAAAAAAATATACATTTTAAATTATATACTAAATATGTTTATATAATTCATTGTTAATAGAATTAATTATATTAAATTTATTTTAAATTTAAATTTATTTTAATGTATTTTTTTAATTTTTCGAATCGGGTGTAGCCGGAATTTTCCGGTATAAAAAACGTTCCGGAATAATTTAAGAGTCGGTTTAGGACCGGTTCAAGCGTTTCTCGGACTGTGAACTATAGAGTTATAAACTGTGGCCATTTCTACATGCAAGTGTTTATTAGTGATTAAAAAAATTTCATTAATATTAAGATTGAATAAATATTGATTCTCGTTGTTAAATTGTTAAATTAAATTTTTTTAGTATTTTTCAAACTTGTTAGATAGAAATATCAATTAAAAAATTGTGTTTTCTAAAAATTAATTTTAATAAAGGAAAAGTGAGAAAACATGTTTTTGGTGTTTTCCAACCATTAGTTATAATATGGAAAATTATGAAAATTGTTTTCTAGTTTTTTAAATTAGAAAATAATACAACTAAACACCAGATTCTGTTTTTTAGTTTTCTTGGAGTAATTTTTTGGAAAACAGCCAGTATTTCCCACAACTAAACAGGGCCACAACTAAATGTTTTTAGCTTTTCAATTTATTAAACTTATATAAATGGAAAGATTAAAAAAAACATCAAAATAATTTTTTTTATCAAATACAAATAAAAAAATTATAACCATAAGTTATTAATTATTAATAAATATTACTAAAAATTAGCAAAAATAATAGTATAAGAGGAAAGTCTTTTATGTATTTAGTAGAGTGTACTAATTTGTTAAGGTCAAACTCAATTTAGTATGTAAATTTCAAAAATATAAAATGAATGAGAATGAATGGTCATTAGCATTTAATCATTAGCATTTAATGTGGAGAAATTCTTAGGTAGACTCAGTGTACCACGTCATCCGTATACTAACCTATCATATTATGACACGCCATTAAAACAATGGCACTATCGTAATATTGTTTATTACTTATTTACACTTTTGAATTGTAATATTACGATAGTGCCATTATTTTAATGACGTATCATAATATGATAGGTTTAGTCTACGGATGACGTGGTGGACTGAGTCTAACTAATAATTTCTCTTTAATGTGATTAATTTCTATTTATATAATTCAAATGAAAGAATTAAAAAGAAAGGAAATGTATTAAAAATAATGAAATGTGAGAACCAATTGAAAGATGCCAAATGTCAATTATTGAGAAAAAAATGTCCTACTATATATATATACTAGCATTAGGCCTGTGCGTTGCACAAGTTTTCTTTTAAATTTTTTAAATTCTTAAAATTACTTTTCTAATAAATAGGATTTTTTTAATTGAATAGTCTTTCATTTTGTCAAGAATATTAATTACCGAAAAGAATAATATAGTAATAAATGTAGATCAAATTAAAAATAGAATAATGTCCGACAAATACATTAGAAACACAACAAATCATAATTCATACAATTATTTTTTTCTCAACAATAGAAATTTATTTAACGCTTTTATTTCTCTCTTCTTTATTGCTTTGCATCAATATATTTTTCTCCTTTCTCATCGGCTTTTTCTTTACAAAATCTTTTGCCTTTTTCTGCAAAAGAGTAAAATCAAATCTCATTTTTCATTATAAAAATATCTCGTGATTATATAGTACGGCACAACTAAATCTTGTAATTACAAATAGACTTGTTACGAAAAACAAATATACTTTGGATAGAACAAAAATATAAATAATACTCTGATAAATATAGCAATAAAGACCACATCATTATATTTATCATCATAGTAACCCATATTCCTCTTGTTGAATTCCTATGAATGATTAAAAGAAGGTTGGGTCATTTTTCTTGTCATTTTTTTGCCTCTTTTTTTCTAATCGTTCAAAGTGATTTCTCCAAGTTGCAGTTCTATAAGGACATTTATAAAATGAAATTAATAAGTGAGAGTAATAAAGAAATGTTAGTATTTTTATATACACTAGCATTTATTAGAGATATGTAACTCCAAATTAATTATTAACAATTAGTAATGATTTTAAAATACTTGTATTGTTGAAATAGTTATGTGAAAGTGATAAGAAAACGTTACCTTTTCTTTATAGCATTTTGTTAACATTTTTTCTTTAATATTGCATAGCATTTCTTTTTTTGATTAGTGTGGCAGTATTAGTGAATTTAATGTATCAAATTGTTATATCGTTTCTTTTT
Organism: Mercurialis annua; assembly: GCF_937616625.2. Taxonomy (NCBI): domain Eukaryota; kingdom Viridiplantae; phylum Streptophyta; class Magnoliopsida; order Malpighiales; family Euphorbiaceae; genus Mercurialis; species Mercurialis annua. The sequence continues at coordinate 76,141,841 of NC_065572.1, read as the reverse complement.
ATTTGATATGGTAGCATTAGTCAAGTTTAATGTCTTTAGTTAATTTTTTATTTTAATTAACATTTTAAATAAAATTTTAAATAGAAAGATTTTGTTTTTATCTTTCTAATTAGGTGGATTTTTATTTACAAAATTTGTATTTTTTAATTGTATAATAATAATAATTGTTAAATTCTTGTTTTTCAAAAATTTATGTCAAATTAAATTACGAAATTTATTCCAAAAGAAAACTCTATTTTCTGTATGTTTTCCATATTTGAACTATAGGAGTATTATTTTAATATATACTATTTTGATTAGTTGATGTATATCTTTCAATCAAGTCTTTTCAAAATAAACATCCATGTTATTGAAACTTAATTATAATTAAACGGAACTTATTAACTACATTATATAGTCATCTTTAATTATTTGACCCGAATTAATACTAAATTACAATTAATGATTCTAAATTTATAGTACAATATTTAGTTAATGAAAAAATGAATTGTGCTTGTATAAATTGTTATCAGACTCAACCTTTTTTTATTATTTTGTTACCTATTCAATTTTTAAAAAATAAAATTTATTATTGTCATGTTATAACAACTGATTATAAAAAAATGAAAACTCAATATAACTAATTCAATAATATCAAGTTTATCCATACAAATAAATCTATGAAAAATATTTACATATATTTATAAATAATTTTTTTTATTAAGGAATATATACTACATAATTTAATAATAGAAAATTATAATTTCAAACATAACATACATGTTATAACATGAAACGAATTCTGACAATCATCAATCAAATTTAATGCCAATGTGGGCCTAGCCTGAATGGTTAAGGCGTCTCTAAGTGCATCGAGAGGTTGTGGGTTCGAACCACGCCTCGGTAACTAACAACTAACATGAGACTTTAAAAAGTCGATTTCCACCTTTAATAAAAAAAAAATCAAATTTAATACATTTATTATTTAAAACAGATAATTATGTCAATTAATAATTATATTTAAAATTGCATTTAAAATTCTGTAATATTGATATATAGGAAAACATATATCATATGATAGAATGTGACGATTAATATTTTTTTTGATGAATGACGATTAATAATTATAGAGCATGAATATTAAACAATTTTGCATGGAAACTTCTCTGAAGTTTCAAAAAAAAAAAAGTAGAATAATAAAACTCTATAATTATAATGGCGTTTTAATTTTTATTTCAATTATTATTTGAGCATTTCTATTTCAGTGATATATAGCTTAAACGGAAAAAAGTTTCATCACCTATAATAAACAAAATTATAAGTCTCTTCTTTGTAGAATTTTCATTAGGTTTTTCTTTATAAAATTTTTTGTTTACTCTTTTTCAAACACAACTTTCATTAACTTTTTTTTTTATAATACAAAATCTAATTCAATTATTTTCCGTGGCGAATGACAAAATAATTCTACTTATCTTTGTCTCATCTATCTCAAGTATTATTGAAATAGTCACCACCTACAATTAAACACAATATACATTACTAAATAATTAAAATTCTAAAGATATATAGAATTTCTCTAAAATGAAAATGATGACCGTCAAAATACCTCATTTGCTTCAAGAATTGAACCTTATCAATACCTTTTTAATTTAATTTCGATACAAAACCTGCACAACAAACTCACAATTAGAATTATAATGTTTACAAAATTTTGATTTTTTTCATAGTGAATAAGAGGAAAAAGTAAAAAAAACTTACCTCAAAAGTATCCAGAAAAAGATAAAAATATGAGTATTTATAATGATAATTTATGGATAATCAAAAGGATTTTGTATTAATATTAATGGCATATTAAATTCTTTTTACGTTTCAAAAGTTATTATTTGACCTAAATGAATGGTAGTTACAATTTAAGCTAAAATTCTAAAACTACTGCTCCAAAAAAGGATATAAATATGAGTATTTATAATAATAATTTATGGATAATTTAAAGGATTTTGTATTAACATTATTGGCATATTACATTCCTTTTATTTTTACGTTTCAAAAGTTATTATTTGACCTAAATGAATGGAGTACTAATTATTTATTTTCAATTCTGAAATTGTAGCCAATAATTTTAATAATCCTGAGGATTTAGTATGAGTTTGTTTGCATTTCCTTCTTTTCAATATATTAATTCTTATGTGAAATGAAATGATTAAAATATATTTTTTGATTTTTTTAATTAAAAATTTTAATTGTTTATTCTCTGTAATTATATATTTTATATCATTTTATAATTCTATAATTTTACAATTTATGTTTTTCTTTTTTAATTTTATTTGATTGTGCGTTAATTGGCTAAATAGTAAAAATATAAATTTTAATGAAATTATTAATAGTTTTAACTGTCTTAATAATATTATAGTGATTAAAAGAGAAATTAAAGACTTTCCATTTTAGTAGAGAATAAAATATGAGAAAAAAAGTTACACATTTAAGATAGATCTTCAATTAAAATAAATAAATTGATCAATCAAAAAAGTTAAAAAGATAAGATTACCAGATTATTGTTAACTAATTGTAAATTGTTACCAAATGTGCAAAAATAATTATCATTAAGGTTGCCAAAATAAGAAAAATAAAAAATTATTTCCATAAATTTAAATTTTATTAGCAAATCAATTTACGTTTGACTATTTAGTGGCCAAAATGTTAGCTTTAAATTGTAATTGGAATCTTATAGTAATAGCTTTGAAAATCAAACTAAATAATAACCAACTAAAGAAACATTTGAAATTAATTAATTATTTTCAAATTAGTTTAGAAAATCGAAAATATATGTTTTTAGTAGAAGTGGATAGTAGATTGCATGAGAAAACTTAAATTTCAATTAAGTATTTTTTTTATAAATATATTATATAATATAAAAATGAAAAAGAAATAATAAAAAATAAAAGGCTTATAATAATTGGTGGATGTTTTCTCAAAATAAATGCATATGAAGGTTATCAAATAAATAATTAGTCTATTATTATTATTATAAAAAAATTAATTGCTAGTAATTATTTTTATTTTCATATCAAGCTAGGAATTTATGGAAAGATTAACAAATCAATTAATATAGTGTTATTAAATTGTGAGAATAATAATCAAAACAATTAAAGTAATAATATTTTTTTAATCATAACGAATGAGAATGTGCCAAGTGTCAAATATATATATATATATATATATATATATATATATATATATATATATATATATATATATATATATATATATATATATATATATATTTTAGCTGTAGTTGATGTTTAGCTTAGCTCATATATATGCATATTTAAGTAGTTATATATGCTAAAAGCGAATGAATGCATGCGTCCATCAATATTTGAGTGGGAAACAATTAGTCAATTGGCTTAGAAGGGCTGTAAGTGTTGTGGAAGCATTCATCACTTCATAGCTTAATGCAATTGGAACCTAGACGAAGAAGATGATCTTTTTTCGTTTGAACTCGGACAATTCATTTGTGTTCAGACAAAAAAATCTTCATCTTCTTCATCTCGTACCTAAAGGAAGAAGAAGAGTTGTCTTTTTTGTATGGATATGAAGAACAGCGGCGGCAAGGAGGTTTTTTGCGGAGGGAGGTAGTCCGGCGACATGGAGGTGGTCTGGAGAAGGTGGTGATTTTAAAAGAGGGTAGAAATGAATAAAAAAAAATATTTTTTAAAATTATATATAAAGTTGAGGGAGTGAATTGAGATTATTTAAAAGTGATGTGACATTTCATATGTGAGTTAGAACAAATTCGGTTGTTAGGTGGCTCTCCGGCAGTCCACATGTACAAAAACTGGCCGGAAAATAAAAATATGCTACAAATTGCAAAGGTAAAAGGTATAAAAAAAACTTTCGAGATTTACTTAAAAGTACAGAGCAGTCTTTATTGGTACAAAAAAGCCTTCTGTTTTTTTATCGATCAAAAAAAGCTTTTTTATCTATCAAAGTTAAAAATCAGTCTTAATTGCTGACATGTCACTCATATATGTATAGAAAAAAGTCTAAAATTAGTTTCAATTTTTAAAGTTTACAGATTTTATATTTATGAATTCTTTTTAATACTTTTTGCCTTATTTTTCATTTAAACCGGGATAGACATTCAGAGCCATAATTGCACTGTAATACCCCAAATATTTTAGAATAATTAAGTTGTGCCACGTGTTGTGAATTCCGATAAATTAAATTAAAAAAGATTTAATTTAATTATATTGGAAATAAAATATAATATTTATAAAGCGGATTAGCGGGAATTAAAGAAATAACCTTCGGAAATTGATATAAAATAAATTATAAATTTCGAGATAATAATTATTTCGCCAAGGTCCGCGAAATATTTTATAATATTTATGGTAAAGGTCTCGAGTCAATCAGAGACTATTCAAAATTTGGACGCTGATGCGTTTTGGACTAAAGTGCAACTTTTGAAAAGTTCAAGGATCAAAACGTAAATTAGCTAATTAAGCCCCGAGAATAGTGTTGAGAATTAACCCAACTCGTAGTAAATCTGAAAGTCGGATGTCGATCCCACGATGACTAAAGGTTTAAAGTGAATGAATTATGATCTTGAATTCCAATTCGGAAAGCAACAATTAAAGATTGGTCTTAGGTGACAAAATCTAACAACTAACAATTAACTAACAAGAAACTTGCAATTAACAACTACTTACCAACTATAAAAGACTTAAGCGATTAACAATTAATGAGAATTCAAATGGTAAACGAGGTTTGGAGGTCAATAATCCACCTAGGTCATGCATTCACGGGTTTTGGGTTTAAAGTTATAAAACGAGGGCCGAGCGTTTCTAAGTCGCAACTCCCGCTCTCTCGAGCCTCAAAGAGTTACAAAACCACACCTAATCAAGCTTAACCTACTCTCGTAGCACTAAACACAATTAGAGCAATTACAATAAATCACAACCCATAGGCCACTTAATTACTAACCCACTCTCATGGTGTCATTAATTAAGCATCTAATCAATTCTTTCCAATTAACAAACCCTCTCTCAAGGTGAGTCTTAATCTAATAAATAATACTTAGGTAGCTAATCTAAGCAAGTCTTAAGAGCATCAATTAGAACATTCACACAAACCCTAATCCTAACTCAATCATGCATTAACTAGGATTCATATTAACCCCCAAACAAGGGGGGTTTAGCCACTCATGCTTAAGTTCTCAATACAAGCACTAATCAAACAACTAAACATTAAAAAGTAGAGAAATGTTACCTTAAGTAAAATGGAAGAATAATAACTCATACAAGATAATGAAGATTCCACAATAAATAAACTTGCATTAATTAATAAGAGATCTTGTTCAATCAAACATTAAAAGCTTCAACTTCACCAACAATGGTGGAAAAGATGGAACACGCAACTTCAAAGAGATTCTAAGCTATTTTTAGGAGGCAACACAAAAGGAATAAAAGTAATGAATGTTGCATACCCTAATTTTGAATCATAAAGTAGTACTTATAGTAGTCTCAAAAAGGAAATAAAAACATCCTACAAATGAGTGTTGGGCCAAAAGAGGAAATGTGCAAAAGCCTTAGTCCTTTTTTTTCAGATTTTCAATTCTCTCTTTTAAGTCATTGCACGAATCGTGCAACTCTACTTATCCAAGCTTGCACGATCCGTGCAAGTGTCCTCAAAAGCTACTGCCTAGGCTTCTTGTGGTGCACGATCCGTGCAAGGAGGTGCACGATCCGTGCAAGGCTCTGGCTTCTAGGAATTCTTCAATTCTTTCGCTTCCGGCTTTGCTCTTCGCTTCCTTTCCTTGAATCTCCCTCTTTTTACACCAAAGATGCATCCTAACGCTCCATAATCCTGAAACGCTTAAGCACACAAATAAGATATAAAAACACCTCAAAGTGCATAGTAAGAGACACTAAAATGCATCAAAAACACTCTATATTATAGGAGTATTATACTCCTATCAAATAGCGATTAAAAGATTATTGATGGAAAGTAATAATTTTAAAATCGTACTATTTATTTGGTATAAATAATACGTACGTAATTGAGTTAAAGTAAATAATTAATCGTTATTAAGTTAGAATAAAAAGTCTCAAAGAGAATGGTTTAAGTTAAAGAAATGAAGGATTAAAAGAGTATATTATCCATATATATAGATAAAGAAAGCAGGTGGAAGAATAATCCAGAATCATAAAAACTTATCACCAGCTCATTTCATTACTTCGACGATCGATTCCGTTTCATCGCTCGATTTCTGTTTCTCGTCTGTTTCCGACGTTCCATAGCTCGAGTTGATTGTATTTCAACGGTGAATCACGGTAAGCTTGACGCTTTTTCGTTTGGATGGATAAATTTAAAGTTATATCGAGTTAAAGTTTTAGGCCACGAAATGATTTAATCGTTTTAACGGTTATAGAATTGATTTATAGCGTTTTGAGTTTAGAATTTTGTGTTTTCGACATAGTCGGGTGTTTTTTGAGCATTGGGATGCGGAAAATTGTTGTAAGCACGTCGAAAATGGAGTCGGGGTGAAAACCAGCGGCTGTGCGCCGCACGGCCTAGCTGTGCGAACGCACAACATACTGTGTGATCGCACAGTGCTGTGCGATCGCACAGCAAGACTGTGGGAACGCATAGTCTAGAGGGACTGTGCGATCGCACAGTGATACGTGCACTCGCACAGTGTTTCGGCCGATCGTTACATTTTGGAAATTCGTTAATACTCGCGTATCGAGATTGAAATCGATTGATTAGCAATGTATTTGAGTTAATTAACCTAACGAGGTTAAAAGAGAATTTATTTAAAAGTGATATTTGATCCGTAAACGAGTTAGAAACTGTTTATTGGGATGCACGTGAGAAGCACGATAATCGATAAGAGTAATGCGTCGTGTCTCGAGTCTAGAATCAATACTAGAATAGGATTCTGATGTGAGTTAATTGTTTTGAAATAGTTTTAGATCCGGCGAGGCAAGGAGCCGCTGGACCAGGAGCTCGGGAAGCTAGACGTTTTTTAGCACATGAGTATTTTTGGAATAAGCGGTCACATTGAGTTTATATGAGTTTACTTTTAAACTATTTACTCAAGCAATTATTTTATATTGCTTTATGTTTGATTTGCATGCTTGGGATGCGAAATCTTTATACGAATTGCATACATGTTTGATTTGAAACCAATAAAGATCCGATGGAACGTGCTACCTATTGAGCGGAAATATGACTGTGTGATCACCAGTTTTGATTTGATACGATTATAAACCTGATTATACATTTGACTATGATTATGATTATGAGTTTCGAAGTTGGACTTATGAGTTCGATACGAGTGAGCACTCGGTTACGGTGTAACCTGGAGTCCCCGTATCTAGTGGGCTGGACCCACCAATGAGTTGGACTCACAACTTTGAGATTATATGTTTGGATTCGATAATATATGATTAGCATGTTTAAGGATTAGGGTTTCAGTCGGATCTTATACTTGACTGCATGAGGTTTGAACGTTATTGCATTGTTTTATGTTTTATATGAATACTTATTAGTAAATGTATGAACTCACTCAGTATATTCCCATATACTGACCCCTCACAGTCTTTCTTTCAGGTCAAAGCGCTTTAAAGGATGGACTTCCTTTTCTTGTTCTGGAAGTCTACAATAGTGAAAGACTATGTCAATGAACGTTTTCTTCGTAGAGCTGCGGTAGTCGGTAGATGTCTGTATGTAATGTGAGATTTAAATTCAAACGGTATATTTAAATGGGCAACTGTGATTTGATATAAAATTATATATATTATTTGTTTATAAAGATCGTATTTTAACCGTTTGATTCTCTTAATCAATTGCCATGAGTGGAATTGGTCGAGATTATGATTAGAGACAGGGCAGTGCTGGACATGAGGTGTCGCTTGGTAAGACCCTAGTCTATAAGAATGATTCGCGATGGATTTCAGAAAGCACTAATGATACTTTGATATTTAAAAAGGTTTTTTGAAAACGTATTTTTTATAATGATATGTTTTAATCACGAAAAATTGATAGTACTTTTAGGCTTGCTACGGGATTTGGAGCTACCACTCTCATTTCCTAGTGCCGGTCTCGACTCAATAAATTGGGTCTTGACATGCACGCACTTTAGAAAAACACTTTTAAAAAGGTTGTGTGTGTCTTGATGACTGAGATAGAGTTCAAGACTACGAGTCATTCTTGTTAAATCAAAATCAAAGACACTACACAAAGGTTCAAATCGCGTACTCGAGGTTGATTTGAATGGTCTTTAAGAATGTTTTCGGAATAAGGAAAGAAAACAGTTTGAAAGTACGTAGAGAGTAATACGACTTTAATTCGACGAATTATGTTTTACGTTTATCGTTTAAGTTTTGAGTCTAGAGTCATCTCTAGAATAGGGTTCTTATTTGAGTTTTGTTTTGTTGTGTGGATCCTTTATAGATCCGACGAGGCAACTGCCAGCTGGACCCAAAGCTTAGGGAGCTTAGTCGGAGTTGCTTTGCTTTTTGTATTTTTGGATACCGTTATCCATGAGTTTATATATTTACTATGAGTATTTACAAGTGCATTGTTTATATCGCAAAGGTTTTATATGAAATGCATACATATGTGATTTCAAACCAGTATAGATCCGATGAAACGTGCCTTCCTATTGGGCGATAATAGGGCTGCGTGATCACCAGTTTCGATCTGAATTCTTTATGATGATGTGTATGAAATGGAAATGAGGATTATGCATGATAGATATGAGGTTAACTCGATGGAATTACCTCGGGACCCGTATCTAGTGAGTTAACTCGCTTGAATTATCTCAACACTCATAGCTTAGAAATAAGCGATGGCAGCGGTTGACTAGGTTGAATTATTTCGGTACTATACCACATAGATTTTCTTAATGCTAAATTGAGCTCGAATCCGAGTTATGTGTGGAGAAGTTTAATGGCTGCTCAAGAGATAGTTCGAAACGGTACAAGATGGAGTATTGGTAAAGGCAACATGGTTCGCATTGGGATTGATATAGATGCTTACCAGATAGTGAATCAGGGCTTGTGAATTCTAATTTAGATGATGAGGTGAGGAATAATAGAGTTGAATCTCTTATGTTAAATGACAATGGAGGCATAAGATGGGACAACTCTAAGTTAGAGACTCTTTTCTCGGCGGAAGACAGGCAACTCATTAACCAGATTATTATGAGCAATCGACCTTTAGAAGACAATCTGATTTGGCTTCCAGAAGTGATAGGTGATTTTTCGGTGAGAAGTGCATATCGTCTTTCTACTGGTGATGCGGGTAATTCGAGAATTGGGGAGGAGAAATTCTGGAAATGGTTATGGCAATATGAAATACCCGGAAAGTGCAAAGTGCTCTTATGGAGAGCGATGCGTAATTGGTTGCCTACTAGGGACGCGTTAAGGGCCAAAAGATGTGATATCGCTGATGTGTGTTTGTTGTGTGAAGCACATTTGGAGTCGGTGCCTCATTTTTTTGTCAATTATGTTTTTGTTAACCGTTGTTGGTTGTTAGTAGGTGTTAATTCTATTACACATCCTTGGCAGTCTTTGCTTGATTTTCTGAACTGGATATTCACAGGAAAAAATGAAGACTTTAAACTCCTTATTGTGATGGTCTTATGGAGCGTGTGGCATGCATGGAATAATCTGTTGTGGAATGAGACTAAGGAGCATTTAAAAGCAAGTGGTGAATCGAGCTAGCTGCGTCCTTCATCAATGGAAGATGGTCCAAAAATCTTATACAAGGCTGGTTATGAATAAAGAATTTGGAGGAGGCGTTGTTAGTTGGGAAAAACAAGAGGAAGGATGAACAAAGATAAATGTTAATGCCGCTTGTTTTCAGACTGTCCCTTGTACTGGTTATGCTGCGGTTGAACGTGATGTTAGGGGCTACTGGGTAGAAGCGATTTCTGATACAATTATGGAGAAACTACCTCCGGTTATGGCTGAAGCTTGGGCCCTCAAGGAGGCTCTCTCGATAAAGGAGAAGAATGAAAGCAATGTTATTGGAGAGGTGGATTGTTTGCAAATTGTTCAATGGTTGTACTCAGATATACAACCTACTACTTACATCCTTTGTTTAGTTTGTGATAGTGTTGACATTCTGAAAACCTTACCGCATGTGAAGGGTCATTTTGTTTAACGTTATGCGAATTTTGTTGCTCACTCTTGCGAGAATAACAAATTCTATGTAAGAACGAAGGAAGTGGGTTAACGATGCTCCAAACTGTTTGGTGGGTATATTTCGTCGCTAAACGTGTTTAATAAATAATTATTTTTTTCAAATAATACTTTTTTAATAAATAATTATTTTTTTCAAATAATACTTTTTTAATAAATAATTATTTTTTTCAAATAATACTTTTTTTAATAAATAATTATTTTTTTAATAAATAATTATCTTTTTAATAAATAATTATTTTTTCCAAATAATTATTTTGTTGATGAATAATAATTTTTTAATAAATATTTTTTAATTATATTTTTTTAATAAAAATTCACTTTTAGCGACGAATTTTGTAATCCGTCGCTAAAAGTAAACATTTAGCGACGAATTGGCGGCTTCATCCCGCCATTTTTAGCGAAAGAAATTCCGTCGCTAAAAATGGCGGGATGAATCCCGCCAATTTTTTTTAGAATTTAGCGAAAGATTCAAAATTCGTCGCTAAATTTGATTGAAATCTGTGGCTAAAATCAGCCGCTAATCGACTGTTTTCTAGTAGTGAAAGTCTCACTTTGATTGTCAAAAAAAGTAATATGTCCTTTTTTCTTGGGTTTTATCAGATTGAATTCTCACCCTGAAATTAATAGATGAATGCGATGTCAAAATCGGCTTATCGGTTAATTATTCACTTCGTTTAGGGATAAGCTTCCTCATTATCTCTTGATGATATTCTTCAACTGTCTCGTATTGTGGTATATAATATTCATTTAACCACCTTTTTTTATTCTTTTTAAAAATTAATAGTTTATACTGTATTTTATACGAGGCCTAATTAGTTAAAAACCTCCCACCTTGAATTTTTTTAGCGTTTATACCCCGATTTAAAAAAATTTCAATTATATTTCAGGTTTCAACTCTACCCCGAAGCACTAAATTAATCTCTTTTTATTTAAAAAAAATTAAAATAGTCCTTCATTTTTAGGCTATATTCTAATTAGAAGCTAATGTTATTAATTATACAAAAACACTTTTCTAAAAAAAATTCAACTAATAATAAATATTTAGTTTATATTAATTTATTAATAATTTTTTGAATTAAAAACCGTAAAAAAATTAAAATTTACGTACAACAAAATTTATTTATATTTTTTAACTTTTTTTTCAATTTTTTTTTCAAAGGAGGAGCCCGAACTCCTCTTCCTTCAGATTTGCTCCTTCCTTCCATGGAAGAAGAAAAGCTCCTCCATGGAAGGAGGAGCATAAAAATCAAAAAACAAAATTAAATTTAGTGGCAGGTTCTTAAATTGGAGAAGTATGGTGGTAAATTGGATTTTTTTTAAATAATTTAATTTTTAATAAATATTTTAAAAACTTAGGACTTATTTAAATATTTTTAAAGCTGAATGACTTGTTTGTCTTTTCCTAATAAGAAAAAACATGATATAACCCTTTTATTTGTTGTTATTAATATTTTTATCCTTATATTATTTAAATCGTCAACTGTACCCTTAGTTGAGGTAGAGTTGAAATTTAAAAATCCGAAATAGGGTATAATAGAAAAATTTTCTAAGTCGGGATATAAATGCAAAAAGAGTTTAAGGTGGGATTTGTTTTCAATAATTAGGCCTTTATGTGATTGTTTGCTGAAACGTTATTTAAAAATAGAAAAAATTACAAGATTAGGCTAATCACGGCAATTTCTTACAAAAATGCTAAGGTGCCATATTTTTTTCATCACTGCTAATTTTTTTGTTTACATTAGAGAGCTAATAATGGCAAATTATTACAACTTTTACATACTTCATCTCACCCTTACATGTGTCACTTAATTGACAAAAAAAATAAGAGAGCAACACATGAACCCAATTTGGATTTTATTATTCAAATAAACAAACATGTCTTTAACAATCTCCCGTATTCTTCTTCAACTGTTCGAATTCAACGGTCAACACTCACCACCGCCACAATAACACTCTCCTCCTCCTCTTACACCTCCGGCAGCCATCTCCTCTTTTGCCGCCAAACAACCACTATCTGATCTTCCTCCTCCACCGCCTACTTCATTTAATTCCAGTCAAAGTAAAATTTCTCTCTTATTATTTTTACACTTCCATATTCTATTTTTTATTTAGGGTTTCAATTAAAGTATTTTTCCTGGTTAAATTGAGGAGTCAGCATTAATTAACTTTACTATTAATTTTATTATTCGTTGCATTTGATGGTGTAAATTAATTACGGTTATTAAATTTGGATTTATTTAATGATTGACATTAGTAAAAGGAAAGCTTTGATTAAAAAATTAGCATAAGTTCACTATGCTGAGTGCCTTGCTTATTGTCACCGGCTACTTGATTTATAGAACAAATTTCAAGAGGTTGGATTTAGCAAAGAATTATTGCCAAATTTCTTTCAATTAATTATTGCCAAATTTCAAAAGAAAAACGAACCGAAGGAGCGGAGCAAGTGGCGGCGGCGGCGGACCACGCAAGTAAACACACGGTAGTGATGTAGATCTCTAGTAATGGTGAGAATAAATTGGACTAATGAATAGTAGCCGGAATAGGGAAGACTCTAGATGAAGAAGCCGAAAATAGTGGTGAAAGTGGGCGGGTCCAATTTTAATATTTTTGTTTTTACGAATTTGTACTCTGTTAAGGACCACACATGTATAACTTTAGATGCTATAACATTGTTCAAAAGTAAAAATAAGAATGCATTTGAATATTCGTTAACAATTCATGTATATATTTTTTCAAATTTTTATTTAATTAATTCAGTTTATTTGTATTTTAAAAAATAACATCGCATTTTTTAAAAAAATATGGTGGCACTGCGAATGAGAAAGTGATGTATTATTTATGTATTTGAAATGTATATAACATGTATTTATATTATTTAAGAGATGTATGTTTTATGTATTTTGTGGTATGTTTTAATTTGTTATTTGTTATTTTTATCGATTTAATTGAATCAACCGATGAATATTTAATACATACAAAAGATATTTAAAAAAAATATTTGATACATCTACGATACATATACTATACACCTCGAATACATATCCAATACATTTGCAATACATATTTGATACATATTCGTTGTTCGGAACTTTTTTCTTATTTTCTCTTTTTAAGTTTTATTACTAATATTTTAATACATCTCAAAGACTTATCGAAAATTTTATTACATGTATTACATATAGATTTTGTATACATATTTAATATATCTCTGATAAATAATTTATATATATGATAGATATATTTTTAAAATGTATTAAACAGATACATCGTTGATATATAATTTATACATAATATGTACATCCTTAATATATGTCTTTTAGATGTATTTGTTAGATACATCTTTCATATACAATTAAAATATAATAAGTATATCCTTACTATGTATCATTAATAAATAATTTATACAATTTACAGAGTATGTGGCATATTTTTATTTTTATATATGTTATAGATACATTTCAACTACCCGTAAATTATATATTCAATGCGTTAAATATACAACTCAAATACAAATACTATACATATACGATACATTTCTTATGACGACATTATATTATTATTAGTTTTTTTTATTTATATATCATGTATATACATACTGGATACATCAATGATACATTATAGATACATCACCTGATACGTCATAGATGTACCACCGGTACATTATAGATACATTATTGATACATCATAAATACATAAATAATACATTACCGATGCATCTTTGATACATCGTAGATACATCAATCGATTTTTAAACTAGTGGAGTAGCCCATACAAGTGATAATTATATGTTAACGCTAGTTCATCTTTGATCACAAGTCAATTTAATTATTATGCTCGAGAGAGTGTTAGAAAATGAGACCATGAGTAAAGCATTCCCTCTTATGATACATTGCAGACTAAATTTTTTTTAAACTGTAATTTTGTTATAACATAAATGTTAAGTTATGATACATTAGAGATACATGTTTGATGTATAATTTATACATTGTAATTTTTTTATTAAAATTGATGGATTATTATAAGAGGCTATTGATATTATTTAATGCGTGAATTTTAATTAAAATATGTGATACATATATCTTTTAATTTAAAATATATTATACATACACCTTCAAGACACATAAATAATACATATTAATAATATATATATTTATTTATTTATTTTTGTTAAAGAAAAATGAAAAAATAATAATCAAATATGTCCTTGATACATATCCGATACATAACAGATACATAAATGATACATGTTTGAATAGTTTTGACAAACTGACGCGTGATTGGTGCACAGCTCTGATGCGCGTGGCAGACACATGTCAGACGCGTTTCCGACGCGTTTTTGACCTATTCTGACGCGTTTTTGACTTTTTTTGACTTGTTTTGTGTGTGCCATGTGTTGCATCCTCATTGGGAAGGTATTAAATGTAAAGTTTCAGCTTTTTGAGGTGCTCATGTAATATTTCAACAAACTTAGCATTTTTGTTATTTTATTCCATTTTTTGAATATTTTTGTTATCTTCTCTTAAAAATACTTGTTTAGATTGGGATCGTGTGCAACACTTCATCTGAATTGATTCTAAACACAAGCATTGACTACGTCATGTAATTGATTCAATTTAATTCTTGCACTTTTAGGGTGTCCAAAGACATTTTAATTTTTTAGCTTGTGAATTTACATGTTATAATGAAGTTCTTCTCAAGTCCTGAAATACATGAGGTTCAGTTCTATTTGGTCATATTGAGTTAATTTTAATTTTTGAGTAAGTATTTCTGCTCTCTCTTAACTTACTATGAATTAGTGTGCAATAACACTATTTCACAATATATGAGAAAATCAACTTCTTTCTCATAAATTTGAGATGTGTTTGTTAACTTGTAGTATGATTTATCAAAATCATTTCTAGCACCTCAAAAGAAGACGTGATTTGTCAACTCCATAAGTCGTAATTAGCAAAAAAAAGTTTGAATAGATGGACATATTCAGGATTCATGACGATCGTAAGCAGAATGATAGAGGGGATTATTGAATCTGAATAAGATACTTAACAGAACCAGCGCTCTGTCATTCTTCTTCACTCAAGAGATATGATTCTCATTGAGGAATTTTATCAAACACTTAAGGAGCATTACTGAAAGAAAACACTTGTCTCCACAAGTGAAGAATTTGAAACCAAACAAACATAGAAACAGTAATCAATTTGAGATTAAAACTCAAATGATAACAAAGAGATAAGAAATTGAACAGAACTGATATTGTGAGATGAAAAATCATAAAAAAATCAGAGAATAAGGAAACATAACATAGAATAAGAACAAGGTTAACTGTTAATCTGAAATTGAAATGATAGAAATTGATAGACAAGAAATCTGAAACCAGCGATAGTAGAAATTGTAACTGAAATAAAAAAATCACGGATAAAGAACCTAAAAGCAAAGCGCAGTGGCAATGCCTGATCTCGGGCTCGGACCCGCTCCCATACCATGGCAGAATTTAAGAAACAGAGAACGGGAACTATATTGAATGAAGTTTGTAGAATTCCAACACTTAAAGAACAATTTATAATTCCTAGCTATTTGTACTACAAAATAGTAACTGTTTACAAACCAGTAATCTAAGATAATGAAATCTATATATATGTAAAATTACCAACATAGAAGTTCAAGTAAAACACAACTTTAAGATCACATATATGGAACTATATTTATCTCGATTAGGTCTCATGCATTTTGTGAAGAGTACCTTCCTCTCTGTTGTCTTCTAAGTTGCAACGCTTCTGAATAAGTGATCTCTTATAGGATGCTCTTCGCCAACAAATGCAGCTAGCTTCTTCCTTGCCAAATTCACCTTTTCCTTAGCTTCATTGTATTTTGATTTAGCTACATTGCGTTCAGAGACGGCATCATGACACGCACAAAGTGGACAGATCAACAACTGATGATCTTCGTTACTATTCTTACAATTTTTACAAACATTTTGGCCAGAATCATCTGTCGAGTTAGACGGGGAAACAGGGCTTAGAGTAGAAGGAGAGCTCAGAAAACAACTCTCCCCCATGGCAACATCAATCTTCTCATGATTATAGCCACCACTTTCACTTGATGCAACTTTCTGACAAACATTCTCCGTGCCATTTTCCAAATTCACAGCAATACTACCACTGCCAGTAGGAAATACATTCAAGGAAACAACATTTTGTAATTGAAACTGATTACCAGTATCAGCCGCGTTGGCTTCATCCTCCAAGATACATTGCTTAGCTCCACCTCCATATATACATTCCAGCATTCTATTGCCACTATTAACATTGTCAGATTGATTTTTCTGGAAGTCGTCATTTGCATCAGCATTACAGATCAACAACTGATTATCTCTGTTAGAGAGAATTAGCTCTACCGAGTTAGACCGGGAAACAGGTTCAACTGGATTTTCATCATACAAGGTGTTTGTATAGGTTTTTGAGATTGATAAAACTTGAACGTCCTTGTCGGACACAATTCCAGAATCAACACTAATTACATCATTTTCGCGCACCAGACCACTGGATTTTCTCAAGGACGAAGCGAGTGGATTGTTACCTTCAACAAGTGCATCTTTCAGCTGTCGCAGTGCACATATCGACCTGAGAGCTCTGTTCTCGAAGAAGAAACCATGAAAATCACATCCAGACGAATCCTGTTCCCCTGTTATCAACTCACATACCGGTGTCTCTTCCAACCTCATTTTGAAATCCTCAGGTAACTCTGGAGCCTCATCTATCAAATCATCTATGAGAGAAAAATCGGTACGATAGCGTGAAAAATAATCAATTAACCAGAGCCACTCAACGCTCGACTTTTTGGCCGCCATGAATTTCAGCCAGAATCGCCAATTTCCAAGAACCCTAACAAGCCAACATGATATGAACAAGACGATGAGAAAACCTAAAACAGACAAAACTTTCCTTTCTACTACTTATACTTTGTGCCTTTTTCTAGTATTTGTCTTTAAATGAAGTGAACTTACTAACTTTAATTATCAAATCATGTCATTTAATGTAGTAGGTAATAAGATAACAAAAATATCTGAATATCTCACTCTTTTTTGGCGCATAGCTTCTATATACCCTTAGAAATAGGCAAAAAGTATAAACAAACTCTTGTAGTTTTTACAAAAGTACAAATTAACCCTTTTATTTTGTTAGAGTATAAATAAGCCCTTTTTGTTTTCAAATAGAACAAATAATCTCTTTTATCCAACATCATTAGAAACACTCGTTAATGGCTGAAATGTCTCTCATAATCATGGCAAAAGGCTCACTTTAGCCCTTAAAGTCGAATCAAAAGAATAATTAAGCCCCTAAAGTCAAAGTTGGCTCACTTTACACCCCGTACTTGTCCAAAACGGCTCAGATTACACTGCCGTTAGTTTCTTCAGTTAAATGATGACGTGGCATGTAAGGAAAAATTTCAAACACATCCTTAATATTTAAAATACTTATCAATTTCATATTTATAATTTTTTTAAACCATTTTCACCCTCTTCTTCACTTAAATATCAATAATTAAAAAAAACTTTAAATTAAAATATTTGTTGAAACAATTAAACACAATTAAATACTTCGAATCCTAATTAAACGTTTCATAATTCAATTAAATAAATCAAAATTTAATTAAAACAATTAAAATAAAAATTAAACCTAATTAAATTAAAAATTAAAAATTAATACCTAATTAAAAAAAATTAAAAAAATTAAAAAAATTAAAAAAATAATAAAAAAATCATTGGAGAAGACGAACGAGACGAACCCGTTCGTCTTCTCCGGGGAAGAACAGCCGGAGCTATTCTTCTCCATAGTTGTTCTTCCATAGGGAAGAACAGCCAAGAACAGATCTGTTCTTCCATTGGGGAAGAACAGGTCGGTTGTTCTTCCCCTTGTCATCTGTTCTTCCATGGGGAAGAATAGCTGCTGTTCTTTCTCGGGGAAGAACAAGCCGGTTCTTCCTTATCTGTTCTTCCATGGGGAAGAACAGTCCGGAGAAGACGAACGAGTCTTCTCCGATAAAAAAAATTTTAATTTTTTTTTTGGAATATTTTTTCTGTCGGTGTAGTTTACGGTGGGTGTTCGGGAGTGAGTGGGTGGACTAAATTTAATTATCATTTTTTTAGAAAAAATTTAATTAGTGTGATTTTGAAGCGTTTAATTGGATCTCGAAACGTTTAATTTTGTTTCGAAATGTTTAATTGTATTTTGATTGTTTTAATAAATATTTTAATTTTAAATATTTTTTAATTATTGAAAATTGATAAAAAAAATTGTAAGTGTAAAATTAGTAAGTATTTTAAACATTAAGGATTTTTTTGAACATTTTGACTATATGCCACGTCATCATTTGACAGAAGAAATTAATGGTGTTAAGTTTTCGGTGCGATATGAGCCGTTTTGAAAAATTACGGGGTGTGAAGTGAGCCAACCTCGACCTGAAGGGCTTATTTATTCTTTTGGTCCGACCTTAGGGGCTAAAGTGAGCCTTTTGCCCATAATCATATAGGGAAAAGTTCAAAAATAATTTTAATATTTAAAATATTTATCAAAAATTTAAGGGGATAAGTGTCCCAAAAGTAAACTAAAAGGGTGTATTTGTTCAATTTTAAAATAATAAGGGTCTAATTGTTCAATTTTAAAAACACGGAGGCTTAATTGTGCCCAGATAAAGTAAAAGGGCTGATCTGTACTTTTAAAAAAAAATTGAGAGCTTTTTTATACCTTCTGCCTTAAAAATATTTTAATTCATAAAAAACTCAAATATGATATTAAATGTTGTGTGTTTTCTTTTTTACATTTCTCTTTCTCTATTTTCAAATTTTAATAAATGATTAATTTTATATACATAATTTAGTGCTTTTCTATTATTGTTTTAAAAATTGATTTTTTTGGTGTATGATGGGATTGCTAATGTAAATAATCGTAATTTAACTGGCCAAATTGAAAAATTAAATTGAAAAAATTATTTTAAAAAATGAAATAGTTTAACAATTTTAAAAAATAGATTAATACTTTTTTAAGTTTAAAATATTTGTCGTATTTTTTTATTCAGTACTTATCAGTTTAGAATATTACGAGAGCATTTGTTGTTGTATTTCTAAATTTATTTTTGTATGTAAATAATTTTATAAAATTAAAAAGACTGTTAAATTTAAAAATAGTAGTAATTAATATGAGAAATTAAATAGAAGTGTATATAAATTAAAATTTAATTTTTTTATTTAATGTAAAATGGCCAATTATTATGAATATTATGAACTAGATGGAACCGTTAATATTTCTTTCTTTTTCTTTTGAAATAATTTAAAAGAATTAGCAGCCTATAAAGTATTTATTCCCATCATAAGCTAATAAACCTGTCAACGACAACTTTTTATCTTGGGGTTTTCATGATGGAATTAACATACAAATGTGCTAGTGCCACTTCCTGAATGATTTTTTTAAACTATAACTTTTTTTTATTTTATTTTGGGGTTCCAATTAATTTTTTACTTTAATTTAAAAAAATTGTTATAACAAGTGATAAACATTTATTAGATATAAAATAAACAAGTTCGGACATTAAAATAAATATAATAAACAAGTTTGGACATTCAAATAAATAAAAAATAAGTACATATACCAACATTAAAGATTAGCAAAATCCATACGAGGTCTCTCAATTTTATCGATTTTGTTCGAGAGACCCTACTCTAAAATTATTCATGTCCGGATTTTTATACTTGACAAAATCCAATTTTAAGACTTTTAAATGGACGGAAAGTGGCAAGTGAAGTTCACTTGCGTTATATGAGACTGTGAAAAAAATTAGTCTTATTTTTTAACTTTTAATTTCTATAAAGATATATAATATACATATAAATTAAGGAACCTCTAAAGTATTTTTTCCTTCTTTCTCTGAACTTGTAATTCACATGAAACGATTGCGTTTTGTTCTTCCTCTCCACTTCATCTTTTTCATCAAAAACTAAAATTTCCTTTAAATCCCCATAGAACCCTGTTCGCATAAATTATTTTATTTTCGCCTTTTAACCCTCTGCCCACTCATTTCATCAAATCCCCACAAAACCCCATAATCCAGCCCATCTTTTCTCTTCCTCTAAATCCTTTGTCTTGTTTTCGTCTCTATATAAATCTTCAAATTTCAACATTATGATATTAGGGGTGTCAACATGGATTGGCGGGTCGTGTTCGTGTCGTGTCGATACACTCTGTTGACACGATTAGGGTCAACACGAACACGGCCCATTTAACTAATCGTGTCAAAATTCACAACCCTAACACGACACGAATTTTAAACGAGTGACACGACACGACACGATTAACACGTTAAGATAAATGGGTAACACGATTAACACTATTACACGGCTAACACGACACGACTAACACGACCCACTTAACATTTAAGATTTTTTTAAATCATATAAGTATAATTTTAACCTCAAATTTATCAATTAATTTTCAAATTGTAATTTTTTAATATAATTAATTTATTTTTATATTAATATAATTGATTTAGTAATTTTATTATATATTTTTTATAATTATAACTATTTTATTTTTATATTATTATAAATAATAGAATTTATAAATGGGTTAGGTGGGTTAGATGGGTTCGCGTGTCAACCCGTGACACGACCCATTTATTTCGTGTCATAAACGGGTTGACAC
The DNA here is from genome assembly GCF_937616625.2 of Mercurialis annua. NCBI lineage: Eukaryota > Viridiplantae > Streptophyta > Magnoliopsida > Malpighiales > Euphorbiaceae > Mercurialis > Mercurialis annua. Next base: position 76,120,957 of record NC_065572.1, on the reverse strand, counting down.
GTTTTCGACACGAACCCGCTAAGGCTCAACCCGGATTCGCCAAACTTACGGGTTAGACGAATCGTGTTATCGTGTCATGACCCATTTTGACACCCCTATATGATATGTGGGTATTGATAGAAATTTAGAATAATAGAATTATTATATGTTTTCTTCAAACTTGTTGAACTGGGTTTTCTTCTTGAGCTATATAATAGGGAGCACTATCTCCATGTTACACTGCTGAAATGGATCTCTACAAGTGTGAAGACTGTGAACCATGGGAGCTTTGTGGGAATTCTCAAAATGTGTAAAATCTGTTAGAATATGATTTTTTTTGTTTATTCTTTTATCGAGTTTAATTGCTTAAAGCTATGAGTTTTGTTGCAGAGATAACTTAACATGGGGAAAAAGAGTGTTACTACTTTAGCTTAAAATTATATAAACTCAACCTTGTTAATAAATTGAGTAAAATGGGTTTGCTTTATAATAAATAAGGGCAACCAAAAAGCTGGTGGACTTGGTGTTCACGGGTTTAATCTCAGAAATTTGAGAATAATACAGAGACTTGCCAAATAAAGAAGGTGATGGCAAAATGATAAGTTTGCCATTATATTATTTCGTTTTACACCTTTTCTATTAAGTTGTGAATTTGTATGAAATAAGTCCTCAAAATCGATGCCACGTAGGCCTTAATATATGGAAAGGAACGCCAGTTTTCTGTTAATTAACAGAGAATGAGTTTCACTTGCCATTTTCTGTTTGCTTAAGGGTGTCAAAATTAGATTTTGTCAAGTATAGGGATTCGAATGTAAATTTTTTTGAAATAGGAGCCTTTCGAACAAAACAGATAAAGTAAAGGAGTCTCCATATGGATTTTGCCTTAAAGATTTTATAAAGTTTGAACACCATTAGACTATTAGTCGAATGTTTCCTTTTAAAAACCTTCGATCAAAACAATGCCTTACTCCCTTTATCTATTTGCAGACATAACCTTACTCCTTTAAAAAAAAAAAACCTTAATTCTGTTGCTCTGCCGATAAATTGCACAGCGGAAGAAGAGAGTGAGACGGGGCTAATACTTTGTCAATGGTAGCCGCTAATCCTTTACCTTGACGCGCTCTCTGTCCAATTACAGCGCCTACCGCAGCCCGCAGCATTGTTCTGATATTATACAGTCACTTATTCCGACCAATTTGAGTTTACTTACAGACTTGGGCATGCACGGCATCCAATTATCCAAATGCTCTCAACACAAGCTGCCTGGTGTGGATCTTGTCATTTCTTATTACAAATAATCAGGTCAAGGCTATCTCAGTTTCCTGCTATATATGAATTATGAATCTGCTCATTTAGAAGAAGCAAAGAGAGTATGCTTGCATAGAGTCGCACAGTATAATCACCTGGATTTTGTCATCTATATGTGTTCTTCATTCTTAGTTTAACTACTGTATATAATTATAACCTGACGTTGCATGTGTAGCCAGACACACACATGTTAGTTCTATTAGCATATAAATCTCGTATGGTCTTCTGTTCGGAAATTCTGGAGTTACACTTTTTTATGGTGGTACTTAACTTTGTATGGGTGGAAGCATAGATATTAAAGGGGCGCCTCAGGATTTATTAAAGTTATCGGGGCTTTACAAGGCATGCTCTGCAGATTATATTAATTTAAAAATATAGTTATCAGGTTTTGTATGTTCTCTTGTGATGCTTAACATGGTTTTCAGGCTGTTGGTAAAGCTCTATTTCGGGCACATGTAGATAGCCAGCTTAATGTAACTTCATCCTTCGGAGTCTTACTTTGTTGATGGTTTTGGGATGCAACAATGTGCTTTTCTGTCTCTAAAACAGAGTGAGATTAATGTCAAAGCCTGAACTGTTTGTGGTGCCAGATCCAGAACTGCCTTTAGCACTTTTAGATCAAAAGGAGTTAGAGCTCTGCATTTGCAATGTTGTCTAATATTCAATTTTGTTTGTCATCTGGCTGTGATTTTTTTTTTTTTTTTGTGGCAGGCTGGTAAAAAGCTTCTCCTCGTTACAAACTCTGATTATCATTACACAAACAAAATTATGAAGCATTCATTTAACGAAAATGGTTAGCGGAAATCATTTGTCTGTTTGACTGCATCCCAGTCTGCTGAATGTTCTGTTTGTGGCTTCATTAATTGATCACATGAAAGAGAATAAGCTTACTCAAAGCTTTCATCCTGAAAACATATTCAAATTCACGTTGTCATTTTTCTCCATTTAGTCGTAGCCTCATGTTGGTCTGACTTGTGCTATAAATTACTTCACATTTTAATGGCATGAAGAACAATGGAATTTAAGACAATACCTCTGTGTTCTGATATATCGTTGTCCTCGACTTATATAGGTGATAGTATCAGCTATGAAGTCAGAGTTCTTTCAAATGTCACACCCACTTTATGAGGTGGTGAAGGGTGAGGGCTTAATGCGCCCGTTCCCAAAGCTCGTACAGGTGATTAAGTTTTGTATCTATACTTGTTTTTGTTCCTCTTCTAGTTCAGAGTTCTATGCTTTTTGTTGGCATGGTTCAACAGGCTGTTTCAAAGTAAAAAAGAAAGGCCAAGAGTCCATTACTCAAGTGGGGTCTCAAGGAACTAGGATCCTGGAGAAGATAGAAACAAACTTATCCTTAATTAAATTTGCATGAAATCATGCCTTTGAAGGTCTATTACTTGCAGATTCTTAATTGCACTGCTGGGACATTGACATTACACTAGTTGGTGCCCATTACTGGGAAAATGTTGTATGTCACTTTGTATCATTGCAGGAGGTTTGTACTCGGGTGGGAGTGCTTATATGATTGAGAACTCCTTAAACATCCATGGAGATGAAATTCTATATGTAGCTGATCATATTTATACTGATTTAAGTCAATCAAAAGTCCATTTACGATGGCGAACTGCATTGATTTGTCGAGAATTGGAAGAGGAGACGAGGAGATTGATTCACGCTTTACATCTTTTGTATCTTTGATGGAGATCTATACAAATGTCAAGTTGCATGTATTTGAGTTAGAAATTTTTAAAGAGTCGCTCAAGAGAAAATCTAAAAAGGTGAAATATGGTGAACCACTCTTATGTAGAGCCTATACTTGATTGTTTTAATTTAGTTGAAGATTCACTCAGCAAACTATCCTAAAAAGGTGTAAATTAGCTATATTCAACTTTTTTTAAGTCCCGGATGTACTGATGCTTACTTTGATTTCTCAATTTGTTGCATTAAATCCTGAAATTGCAGTATACGGGGTTCGTGAGCTGCCCTGGTTGAGCTTATTAATCAAAAGGAGATTGTAGGGGATCTATTTAACCAACTCCGGCTTGCTCTGCAAAGGAGAATTAAAGAGCGCCCTGCTCAAGTGAGTTTTCAATTTTTAGAAGCTCTTCTAACCATGTTTAGGATTTGTACTTTTCTTTTATGTCTCCCACATAGTTCTCCTTGGTGGTACAATGTGGGGACAACTTCCTAAAGCGACCAAGAAGCATAAGTGTGTCCATCTATGCAGTAAATCTTATGATTGAACTGAGTTAACAGAAACTTATTATATTGGTTCTCATGTTTTTCTTTAAACACTCAGACCCTTGCAACAACTAACATGAAAGATCAAGTACTCATAGAAAGCGTGAAAAAGCTTTGATTGTCATGCAAAGACTGGATAGCAAAATTGCTCCCATGCTAGAAGCGGACAGAGAACTTTTCAGTAAGAGGTCCAACCTAGAGAGCGCACTTAACTTGTGGCACTAGCTGCTTATTTAAGATAAGATGGCTAAATATTTGATATGATCTCTGGATGATTCTACAGTGGCCTAAACAGAGTGGATGTAAGTTTAAGATAATTTGATGTTGGGTTGTACGGAATGTTGAATTTGTGTGCATTTGCATCATATCAGGTGTCCTTTCACGTGCAGGTCTGTGAGATAAAAGCCATTTGATGAGGCAAATTGAGAAGTATGCGCTTTTGGTTCTTCCTTGATTGAATGTTGAATATAGGGAAGTATTGATTGGCTGGATTGTGCTAATTGCGATGCTGTGAAATTGCAGGTATGCGGATAGTCAACATAATTCTATAATTATTAAACTTATATATTGCAAAAGTCAACATAAGTAGTTTTATGTGATTTATTTAGTAATATATGCTTGTACGATGATAAATTTGCAAATAAATAAATTTTTTTTTATCAATATAAACAAAAGGAAACCACATTTTTATTAGTTTCTTAACTTTTTGGTTTTCCGTTAATTTTGCATGTTTAATTTTTTTATTCTAATAATTTATATAAATAAAAATAATACACAAGAAAAGAAGTTTAATTTTAGTTAATAGGACAATACAAACTAATAGTTTAATAAAAGTGCTAATTTCCCTAAATACATGTTTCGTCAAAATAATTACAATTTTACATTGCAAGTTTTGAGTTTTATTTTTTGACTTTTTGCCCTTGTTTTGTTTTTTTATTTACCAAAATACCTTTTTCGGTTTTTCAATTTCGGTTTTTGGTTTTTTCGGTTCGGTCGACCAAACCGACCAAACCGACCGGCAATTTTTTTATATAGTGTAAGATTAGTGTATATATAGTGTTAATTTTTATTTTTTCCTGGAATTTTTTATTTTATTTTTTATAGTGTAACAGTAGTGTATATATAGTGTTTTTATGGTGTTTATATAGTGTTAAATTAGTGTATATATAGTGTATAAGTAGTGTATAAGTGGTGTATAAATAGTGTATAAGTAGTGTATTTATAGCATTTTTGTAGTGTTTTTTGTGGTTTAACCATGAAACACTGCAAATACACCATAAACACTGCAAATACACCATAAACACTGTAAATGCACCATAAACACTGTAAATGCACCATAAATATTCTAAAAACGGCAGAAATACACCATTAATACACCAAAAATACACTAAAACGTAAAGATATTATAAAATTATTACAAATGCACCATAAATCAATATTTTCTTTATAAAATCAGTAGAAATAAACAAATCTATGAATAAGAGAAGACAAAATAAATAATTATATGAACAATAGAATAATTTTATAAACAAAAAATTATAGATCTATAATAATTTATTTACAAAATATTTAAATCATTAAAAAAACCTAAAAAATTACACAAATCTAAAAACGAGTCGAGAAATTCATAACGCGAACGGAAAAGACGAACGGACTAGCGCGAACGGAAAAACAACCGGAAACGACGAGAAATCCATCGGAAGTAGACGAACGGAAGCACGACCGGAAAGACGAACGGAAAAGACAAACGGAAAAGTAATCGGAGGAGATAAACTGAAAATCAAATGAAAAAGAAGAAGAAAAGAAGAGAGAAAAAAAAGGTTGCTATGTAAAAGTTTAACCTAAAATGAGATAAGACTTCTTTATATAGTGGGTATTTTTGGTAAATAAGTTAGCTTATTAGGTAATGTAGGATAAGAGGAAAAAATGGGCCAAAATGGTGTAAATACTTTACCCAAAACAGGTATTTGGAAAATAATCCATTAATAAAATACATACTCCATTAGATGATATATGGCAAATTGGTGAAGTGGATTGTGTTATCTGCATCTAATTATAAGTGATAAAAGTTTAATTACTATTAAATGATTAAACAATAATATTATAAATTGAATAATTTGTTTAACTCATTTAAGGAAGCTATGCTAGTTTTTAAATCAAGTTTTTTTAATCCAATTTATAAAATATGTAAGTTCAATCAAAATTCTAATTTCAATCCAACAAAAACACTAATTAGTATAGATTTATACTAATTTATATAGACCGTAACTTTATCAAGACTTTCCAATTTTGAATTTAATAACTTCTCAAAGAAATTTTTAGGTAGACTCGGCAACCACGTCATCCGTGAACTAAACCTATCACATAATGACACATCATTCTTAAGGCTTAATGCCTTAAAAAATCCCGACATTTCATCCCCTTTTCAATTCTACCCTGACGTTGTAAATTTGTCAATTTTACCCTATTTTGCATTTTTTTATTTCAATTGTACACTGAAGCATAAAATTAACCTTTATTTATTTGATTAAAATTTAAAAGAATTCTTCAAAAATGGTCAATTTAATATAAAAAGTTAATCCAATGCAAAAATAATCAATTTAGAGAATTTTTGCCAAATAAAAAAAGATCAATTTTATGTTTTAGGGTACAATTGAAATGAAAAAGATACAAAATAAGGTAAAATTGAGAGATTTGCAACGTACGTTAGGGTAGGATTGAACAGAGAATGAAAGGTCAGAGTTTTTTTTTAAGACATTAGGCCTTCTTTTTATGTTTCTCATTATTTCCATTGACAATGATTTTATATGGACATAAATATTATTTTTATCTCAAAATCAAAAATATTTAATTTTCAGGTTACAACAATATTTTTCTGATAATTTACAACATTATTTATAAAATTTATAATAATTTTATTGGAATTTTAGCTCTATAATATAAACCCATATTAACCGCATATAGTTCATACCAATAAAAAAATATACTTAAAGATATAAAGGTCATAAAATATTTATTTTATGAATATATTAAAATAATAAAACATTCATTTTTTTTTTACTTTTAGGGTAATGTTTATGAATTAAAAATATAAAATAGTGAATCGATATTTCTTTATTTTAAATTGACGGGTCACATTACGAGCCACATGCGTAGCACGTTAAGTAAAACTAAGTAATAATAATAGTTAGTTTAAGTAGCTACCTATCCAAACAAACAAAGTTGTACATACGGCAAAAAGAAAAATTGTAGTCTATTGTTAAAAAAGAAAAATTGTAATCTATGATCAAATTGTGCAAGGCAATATCATATTTAGTATTAGTTTAATTAAAATCCTTGTAATAAGTGCTTCTAAAATGAAGAAGTGGCGAATAGCATTTTATTAAAAATTAACAAATTAAATCTAAACAAAAGTATGATTTTATATTCAATTGTAGAATTTTTAAAAGTCTGCAGCATATAATTTTTTCAAAAAAATTGTATTATTAAATATATAAGAGATAATAACAAAAATATCCATAAATAGGGTGTTATTTTCATAGGGTGCATTCTTTTAAAAGAGTCTTTCATGCGGTACATTTTTTCAAGAGAAGATTTCAACACCACGTAAATGGTGACATCATCGTGAGTCATTGTGACACACGCTGCCAGCATCCAATGCACCAGGTGCACACATATAGTACTGACGCGCGGGTCAGTTTTCATTTTTTTGTTTTTTTTTTAATAAAACCTATTCATGTATATATCTATTTATTTAAATTATATTATAAACTTATCTATTACATATAAATTTTAAAAAATTTAATTTTTAAAATACAAATAGTAAATTTAAAAATTATAAAAGTACACAAATGATACAATTTTAAAATATTCAATTTTATGAATTACTAATATATTATATGCATATCGAATATGGGTCTGATGCATAAATAATTTATTTATTATGTATAAAATATGTATCAAAGATGTATTTATTGAGTATATTTTGAAAAATAGAACATATTATGTATAGAATATATATTAACAATTATTTTATCATGTATAAATTATATATGAACGATTACCTATCATGTAGAAATTATGTATCAACGATTATCTATCATATATGTATAAATTATGTATCAGCGATTTATTTATTTAAATACATTCAACAAATGTATCTATGATGTATAAATTATGTATCAACGATTTATCTATTGAGTACATTTAAAAAATGAATATATCATGTATAAATTATGTAATATAATATAAATTATATATCAAAGATGTATCAAAAATATGTATAAAAAATATATGGAATAAAACTAAAAAAATATATTTATCATGTATCAAATATGTATCAAACATGATAAAAATATATGTAATATTACTTAAGAAAAGGAGACGGACAAAAAAAGTTCGGAAGATTGAATATGTATCAAATATGTATAGGAGATGTATCAAATATGTATCGAAAAAATATCAAATGTATCAATCGTGTATTAAAACTAAAACGCGTCGTTTAACTATTTGTATTTTAAATAATAAATCTATAATTATCTAATATATCGGAAAATATATCAAAAATGTACCAGAGATGTATTGAAAATATATCAAATATGTATTGGAAGCGTACTAGAGATGTATCAAATATGTATTAAAATATACGTATTACAACTAAAAAAAATAAGAAAAAGGTCTGAACAATTGAATATGTATCAAGTATGTATCGGAGATGTATCGGAAATGTATCGGAGATGTATCCATTATATTATTACGATATCTGAATTATATTTTAAATCCAAAGTAACATATTTCAAATCTCCAAGTATAAATTAACTAAATTGGCGTTACCTATAAAATAAGATACAAAACATTAAAAAGTTAACTAACTTAAACACTCAATTGAATAAAAAATAAATTGGGATACTGAAAGAGAAAAACATAAAAAGTTGAGATGTAATTAATTCATCTCTTTCAAAACAAGTGGTTTGTTTTGCAATTTCTCCTTTCTTTGTCTTGCATCTATTCTTCAGTTAGTTTGTATTCAGACCCAAATTCAAACCGAGAATCAACAAAGCTCCACAATTTCATGGCAAGACATGTTTAGATTCGGTTCATATCTAATTAATAGTAGATATTGTTTTTGCTACTTTTCAAAATCACGAATCAATAATCTATAAATTATCTAAATAAAATCCACCAATTACTCAAACCTTATCATAGCCATTGTTGATTCTTTTTGAAGACGGCTCTATCATATTAATTATAATAAATGTATCAAATATATATATCAAAAATATATCATGATAAAAAAAATTAACAATCATCTATTTTTAACATAAATTACAAATTAATACTAAATATGTCGGAGATGTATCACATATGTATCCGAGATGTATCATATATGAATTGGAGATGTATACATCTTTCATACATATCAGATAGACAGATACTAATAAAAAAAGTGTATCTATTATGTATAATTTATGTATCTAAAATGTATCTATAAAATATATCATGTATAAAATATATATTAGAGATGTATCAATTAAATATATTTAAAAACATATATCAAACACGTATTAAATATGTATCTTTATAAATTTGTAAAAGTTTAATAATGTATAAATTTGTAAAAGTTCATATAACGGAAAAAATAAATAAATTCAAATGAAAATTCTTGACTTTTAAGCATACTATTTGATGTCAATTTTCTCGAAAGACCCACCATTAATTCAAATTGTTATCTTGGTATTTTCTTTTAGGCCAAATGTCTTAAAAAGGCCAAACCTTTCATAAAAGTTTCACAAAAGTCCTGACCTTTTAATTTTGTCAATTTTGGCCAAAAATAAATTATTTGGTTTCAATTGTGGCCAACTCTCAAATTGATTTCAATTTGCCTATTTGGCGTCTATGTGATGCTTATGTGTCATGTTAAATATTGAAATATCAGGACTTTTGTGAAACCAAATAATCCATTTTTGGCCAAAATCGACAAAATTAAAAGGTTGGGACTTTTGTGAAACCAAATAATCAGTTTTTGGCCAAAATCGACAAAATTGAAAGGTGGGGACTTTTGTGAAACTTTTGTGAAAGGTTTGGCCTTTTTACAACATTTGGCCTTTCTTTTATATTTATTATCCCATAAATCATTTTCTTCTTCCTTCTTGTTCGTCCTCTTGCTATACTTCTTTATGCAACCTAACCACAAAGCATTGATGTTTGTTTTTAACTCTGTAAGTCCCACAAAGCAACATTCTGCAAATTAAAAAATCCAACATTAAATCAAAAGTTATATGCGCAGATCTGTTATTTTCTTCTTTTTTTGTATAATTATTTTTTAAACCATGTGGAAAAGCAGCCCCAGAGACCACCCATATTGCCGCCGGTGACCGGTGGTTCTTCCATACCACTGTGGGTGACCGGTGACAACATTGGCAGCAATTGACTAATTTTATGTCGATATTGATGATGATCGGCCTTTAGTTAGATAATCAAATCTCTTTTCTGTTGATTTTCATTTATCATCTCTTTTTTTTTGGTCTGCTGCGATAATGACGGCTGCCGTGATTTGTTTATGGGCAGAAAAAGAAATGAGAAAGTGGATATTGGAGCAGAGATATGGCGTGAGGAAGAAATAGACAGGTGTTTGACATAACAAAGAAAAGGTGGTGATGAAAAGAATTGATGAAAAATGGTACAGATGTAAACGGTACCAATAAAAATACAGCGCGTGTAAATTGGGCTTATTTTTGGTCTTTTCTTGTAATTTCTCTATTTATAAATAAAATTATTAAATAAAAAATTATTATAATAATGAGTTAGAATATAAACTAAAATAAACTATTTATAATCTTCTGTTAAGACAATTTTTTAGAGTACTAAATCAAAATAGACTATTTATATATATATATATATATATATATATATATATATATATATATATAATCTTATGGAATAAAATGAAAATAGATTACATTGAATGTCTAATTATTATTTAATCATATGAAATTCTAACTAAAATAAATTATTTCTAATAAATTAGTATTTTAACTATTTGATATTTTTATTTATATTCTCTACAAAAAAATAAACTATTCCTAATACTACTAATTAGATTATTATATGATATTTTATAATTAAATAAAATTTATAGTTTTAAAACAATTATTAATTAAATATAACTATCATAATTCATTGTAAATATAATTATTATTGTTTGACGAGTCACGTTACGAGCCACGTGCGCAGCACGTAAAGCGAGACTAGTAGTTGTAAAGCTAAGAACACACGTAGAATATGATTCATGCACATCACCACTGCCTGCCTTCTGATCCGGTGAGTGAGACCTGCAAAACAAGGTAGAAGCTAACCGGACGGTGGTGGTCCGGTTAACTCTCTGATGCTAAAGTTAGTTTAGTGTTTTGAGCAACGTTTTGAGTATGTGAATGTAGTTGTGTTTTCAGGCATACCTCATACTCTTTTTTCTAGTAGATGATTGCATACCTAGCAGTGTTGTAGTAGGAAAGTGAATCATACTTTGTAAGGATTGATCCCGATTTGGTGTGATCTTCCTTATTCGGATATTAATCCTTTTTAGGAACGTCTTCCTGAATAGTCTCGTCTTCCTAAGTTAGAGCTTATCTTCCTAAGTTGGAGTTTGTATCCAATTAGCAAAGATACTTCGAGATTATGTAGTAGATCTGGCGATCTATCTGAATCCTGGGATCGGCACGCTTTGTCCGAGTCCAATGAGATTCGGTCTTCACCTTGTTGGATGATATAATGGCGGATCCTGTGGATTCAACCATCTTTCTTATATGTTTGATTCTTCTGGCGAAAGTTCGATATTGTCTGAGAATGGATCTCCTCCGACTCGACTCCATTGTAGTTAAGATAGGATTCGGTATCCATCAACCACCAAGCAAATAAAGAAAAATAATATTATTCGGATATTGCTTTCTAATTATAAATTAACAATATGCGTGCTTTTTTTCTCTTACAATAAAAACACATCAATTGAGCATAAACAATAAAAAATTAATTATAAATAATTTTATTTTTTATGAAATATAAATATATTTTGTCATTTGAAAAGATGAAAAATACATACTTTTTTTTAATATCCAAGTGCATACATGTATATAAAATAAGAAATTATGTATATGAATTTTGATTGATGTTTCTCATTTATAATAGAAAAATAGTCTTTTCATATTCATAACTTACAAATATTAATGATATAAAAGACTTTAAAGATTTCATAATAAATGACTTTAAAAACTTACAATTAATTAAATTTATAACTAATTAAAAATAATAATTGATTTTATAGTTTGTAACATTAATGATGTATAAAAAAACTCTTTAAATTTGATTTTTTTATATCACAATGGATTTAAACCTTCTTTTTTAAAATTTAAAATTATCTTTTTAATAAAATTTCTTTCTTTAAATTTTAATTCCACAATTTTATTTTATTTTAAAGGCCTTATCACTCAAAAACCCCTCACCTTTAAACTTTTTTTCAATTCTACCCTGACGTTGAAAATTTGTCAATTTTACCCACTTTTGAATTTTCCGTTTTCAATTGTACCCCAATATTTTAATTTTTGTTAATTTTTTTACTTAAATGATGAAATCATTCAATTAATTAAGTCTAAACATGAAATTAATTTTTTTTTATTCAAAAAAGTACAAATAAGTCCTTTATTTTTAAAAACTAACTAAAAATCATAATCAAATTAACACTAATTTAAATTCTTAATTAATTTAACTAAATTTAAATAAATTTTAAAAATATACAATTAATATATGCGAGACATGTAGAATGTTTTAAATAAATTTCCAAACGCAAAAGACGTTAATTTAATTTTTCAGGGTACAATTGAAACACAAAAATGCAAAATAAGGTAAAATTGATAAATTTGCAACGCCAGGGTATGATTGAAAAGGGGCTAAAAGGTCGGGGTTTTTTATGACATTAGGCCTATTTTAAAATACAATGGATTTAAACCTTCATTTTTTAAATTTAAAATTGTATTTTTAATCAATTTTTTTTAAATATATTCTATGTCATAATTTAAAAAAATAAAAAGTGAAACAAAACTCTTCAAATTTTATAATTTATATTAAACTTTTTGAATTTCATAACTATAAATTTATTATGTGTTTAAAAAATAGTTAATTAAATTATATAAATAAAAACTAAAATAAATTTAAATATAGTTGTACACATAGATGAAATATAGGAAGGCATTTGGCGAAATTGTGTAAAAACTCTTTTGGAGTTCAAGATTATAATATATATAGAAGATAGATATATGATGTGTTGGAGAGCTTTCCTTGGATATTTACCCACTGAAAGCAATTTACAGAAAAAAGGGTTTTATTTAGCCTGTAGATGCAGTTTGTGTAATATGGCTAAAGAGGATATTGAACATTTCTTTGTTTCATGTCCGTTTGCTCAAAATCTCTGGTCAACAATTTCTTCTATCTTTGGCAGAAAAATAAACAGTTATGGTTCTCTGCAAACGTTGATTATGGATGCGTCTAAAGAAAAATTTAGTCCCCAAATCTATTCAGTTTGGAATGTGGCAGTGGTGACAACCGTGTGGTTAATTTGGAAGCATCGAAATTTGATTATTTTTGAAGATCACCAACCTAATATTCATGGAGTGATTCGAAAAATCTTTTGCGCTCTAAAGGATTGTGGCTTTTTAAAACTTCGTCATTGTAATAACTCTCTATCAGACATGACTATTTTGTCTCGCCTTCATATTAGGAGAGTTCCTAAAAAATCCATTAGAGTTGTTTCAGTTTATTGGCGTCCGCCTCCGACGGGGTGGATTAAGGTGAATACTGACGGTTCTGCATTGGGTACTCCGGGTCCTGCAGGAGGTGGTGGTATTTTCAGAAATGCAAGAGGATATTGTCAAGGTTGCTTTTCTATTAATATGGGTGTTTCGTTTGCTTTTTTAGCAGAGATTGAGGCTGCTATATTTGCTGTTCTAAAAGCAGCGGACATGGGTTTTCAATTTGTTTGGCTAGAATGTGATTCCATTTATGTTGTGAATCTTTTTAAGAGAAAGGACATGCAAATTCCCTGGAAGTTAAGAGTGAAGTGGATTGCTTGTTTAAAGTACATTAATAGCATTAATTTTGTGGTTTCTCATATTTTCAGAGAAGGCAATGGAGTGGCGGATATTCTGGCTCATCATGGTGTTTCCATTCAAGGTTCAATTTGGTGGAATCAATCCCCGAATTTTTGCAATCAAACTTTGTATGAAGATTTTTCTGGAAAAGAAAGGTTTCGAATTATTTAACTTCTCCATTCGTTGGATAGGAAGTGGTCTCGACAGATTTAGAGTTGGGTTTGGTCTCAAGGAGAGTCTAGAGCTTAGCAACCCGTCTCGTAGACCTGCCTCATTACTCGTCGAGTTGTTCTATACTGATCTGCTGACTTTGGTGATTTCTGTTCATGATGTTGTGCAGCTGGTGGTGCATATTGCTGCTTCTAGTGATGTTTATTGCTTTTGGTGGCGTTGTTCTTCCTTAATAGGCGGGTCCCCTACATTATTATGGAAATTGCATGGATATTTGCTAGTTCATGCAAATTCACGTTCTTTACTCAGTTGATTCCTGGTGCTTTTCTCATATGCGCCGTCCTAATTTAGCTTTAATCATTGATTTAGTTTCATTTAGTTAGTAGCTTCTTTGAAGAAGTTGGTGTTTTAATTAGTTTGTTTTCTTCTTTTGTACCCGGATTTGGTTTTTTTTCTTCTTCTATTTAATATAGGTAGCAAGGAAAATGATGTATTTGCTAAGAGAGTGTCAACCTAGTTGAGATGTTCGGGTGCGATTCCTGATTTCTTGACTACAATTTTAGATAAAAAAAAATATAGATATAGATTATAGCTGGGATGACATAAAATTATTAAACAATTTAAAATTAAAGGGGTAAAAAGAGTCAAAATGCTCATTTTAAGGTTGTTTTCGTTCATAACACTTGTTTTAATGGTGTTTTGTCAAAAACTACAAATTTGACATTTAGTTGATTTTGTGTCAAATTTTAGAGGCAGAATGTACTTGGATGGAAACAAAATTATGCAATAGACAGAAAAGAAACATTTCGGAATAGCGACGCCTGTGAGATTCGAACTCGCGCGGGGAAGCAGTCGGCCAAACCGACATCGTCTGGTTGCTCCTCTTTTTGATATAATTTTTTTTTCCTCTTAAGACTGAAAAATTAGTTTTGCACAGTTCCGGCGTTTGTATATATAGCATACGGAGGTCAGTGAACGGTGGTGTATCGTTTTTGGGATCGAGCTTGATTGTTGTGTGTTATCTTCTCTTCAAAAAGCTCCGCAAGTTCCCCTTCAACCTCTCTCTGAATATTCTTATTACTCCATCCTTTCCTTTTGACTAGTCACTAACCCCAATTAACCAACTTTGATAATTGCAGCTACTTGCACCTTCTTAAAGCTATCTTTCATTTCACCCACCGTTTTTGTTTGTGCAGGGAATGCTTTGCAGTTTCTTCAGCATTGTCATCTTGCAGGGACCCTTCCAAAGGATTCTTGTGTATTGCTCGGGGCTACTCCACCCATTTCTTCTGTGTTGCTTCTTTTCTCTGGACTACTACTATTATCCTATTCCTACTGTTGGTAATAGCTCCTTAAATTCTACGCCATGCCCACTATATCAACTTATAGCTCCATAAGGGGACGGGGACCACTTATTTATATTTTTCTTGTTACCTCCTCAAGTCTTTCTCTGTAGCTGCCTTACATGTTCATATTTACTTCCAAATTATGGAACTGGAACTTAAATTTTGGCTACTTCCTGCAGGAACCTCATTGCTTGTGACTGTAATACGCTCCATTGGGCAATGCGCATGGACATTTAGGTCAACAGGGAGAACAAGAAAGGCAAGTTCCATCTAGTTTCCCCACTGATAGTGAGGCACATTTTCTATGCTCTAGTTGGAATTGTTTTTGTACACCTGTTTTAGGAAATAGTTAAGCTGCAATATTCATTCTTTTCTAAAGCGTAGAATATAGTGCAATGCCCTTAATTTTGCGTATGGAGTGTTTTTTTCCTGAAATGGAGAGAAAAAATTATTAGATTTTGATAAATATTGGTGGCAATGCTTGAATTCTATATCACATGTAATATGCTCATAGTCTCACCAGTGACCGAATTTACATAGGAGCAGCATTTGTTTTATAATTTTAGTCTCTGATGTAATGGCCATCCTTATGTACTTCTATCTACTTATGCAGGCCATTCACTTCATAACATTTTGGATTGGGATTCCCTCAAGTTCATTTTCAACTTGAGGGGGTCATTTAAATCTACACCGTTCATTATAAAATGAACGGCGTAGATTAATTTAATTAAAATTGTATCTTTTTTATCTACATCTGAACATGACCCCCTCAAGTTGAAAATGAACTTGAGGGAATCCCAATCCTAACATTTTACCCTCCACTCTGAGGTGCAATACTTTACAACGGGTTTACATACTTTCAAGTCATACGCATGCTAAGTAATGCAACTCATGTATGTATTGAACTTCAATCACTTCATCTGTTTTTGCTGTTAGATTGAGTGCATGTTGGATGCAAGGCCAGACATGAAGATACGTTCTTTGCAAAGGTTTAATGGATTATTTATCTTTACATTTATGAAAAGGGGTATCTGGAATAGCACCGATGGACATCCTTTAAACTGTAATTCATTATATGGCGATCATTCACGTGATTTTTGCACCATTCTTGTTGTCTCATGTGCTCGATTTCCTTTTCTTTAATCCTCATTAGGGTCAATATATCAGTAGACCATCAAGCGTTTTGAAAGACTCTGGCCTCCTATTCTATTTGTCTATTTTGGCTTCCTATGCTATTGTCGAAATATTATTTTCTATTTCAGGATTTCATATTTACAACTGTTACATCTTTCTACTGCATTTTGCAGTTCTTATGTATTTTAACTGATTGGTGAAGGTAAAAAAGGTTATTACTATTTTTTTATTGCATTGATTTCTTTACTTGTATAGGGTTTGAATCAATGGGGATACTATCTACTCATCCTAATAGGATCATGAGATTTTGGCTCAATCAACTGCATTCATGATGTCATTGCGCCTGGCCATCAAATCCTTTGGCTCACAGTTCTTGATGTTGGAACAGCTTCTCTCATGGTACTTCCTAAAACCTTAATTGCCCTTTTATTTCTAAAATTTTCCCTAGCATGTCCTGCAGTTATTGTGGTTACATTGGTTGACAACTTGACTGCATCGTTGGATTTCTTTACTTGACTAGTAATACTAGGTACCCAAAAAAAATTCTTCAATTTTTTTACCATAGTGGAAATAAGCATTATGATGCATTTGTTTCAGCATGCGGCAGATGAAACATATCCTAATAAATTACTTCCATGAAAAAGGTGTATCCCCTGCAATGAAAATGTTGCCGTGCTTTTTAACCATAAAATGATATGTGGTATTTGTCATTTTTCCTTTTGTGGCATTAGGTACAAAAAAAATCAGAAAATATGATCAGTTTGGTGCCATTGGAGTATTAATCTAGGGGGAAAAGATTATTGTCTTAGTTTATATGAAAATATGATCATGGATGTTATTATCCTGATATTTATGAAGTTAGAAGCTTAAGCAAATGGAAGGCATTTATTAGTTTGCATGCCTGATGTCTCCCATGACAGACTGATTTATTACTTATAATTAAGGGAATGTATTCTAATTAGCTTTTTTAATGCTTCAGGGTCTTTTCAAATCCATAACATATGGTTTTAACATGTATGTATGGCGGATGATACATGAAAGATTAGATCTGTAAGTCACAGAAACCTGATCTTCTTTCTTTCTTAATGCACTTGATTATTTGAAGTCATTAGCAGGGACCTTGCAAACATCTGCTTAGTTTTGTGCATGGAAACAGTGATTGTAGTATAACTTGATCATCTGATCTTCTTATTGAGAGCCTTAGCTCGAATTTTATAATTTTACACTAACTACTTATGTAGACAGTGCAAAAAATATGTTGCATTTTAATTGGAGCTATTATTTATTCTTATAGTACTTTTTGATTATGTAGGAGAGTTTTAAGCGCCACGTTATGATGCCAGTGGTTTTAGTTTTTCTTTTCTTTTCTTTTCTTTTAAATTTTAATTTCTATTATTTGTAGGTCAAATCATGTGGTGCCTGGGCTAAACACCCAAAAAAAAGATCAATATTTTTCATGCAAGCATGACATGAAGAAGCGTAGGATATGTCAAACTACATGTGATGTTTGCATCCCCTACTTATTCATACACCATATAAAAGGGAGAAAAGAAGAGGAAAAAAAATGTTGTTCTTTTATGGTAATGGATTTGGGATATGTCTATGCTAAATAGTGTTTACTCTTGTTCATGTCATGCTTGCATCCCGTACTTATTCATACACCATATAAGAGGGAGAAAAGAAGAGGAAAAAAATGATGTTCTTCTATGGTAATGGATTTGGGAAATGTATATGCTAAATAGTGTTTGCATTTGTCTGACAGGTTGTGGCCCGAGAGGGTTAGAAGATGGTTCCGTAATGGTTTAAGATTGAGAAATGAAGGGCATGAGAGTGAATTAGTATCATTGAAAGTTCAAGATCAGCATTAAATGATGTGACGCTGAGCATACTTGAATCAAAATATAGGCTGCTAAGCAATGCTCAAATGAGTAGTTTGATTGAATGTTTGGAGATGATCAAATGGAAAAAGAAGAGGGAGAAAGCTTTCGAGTCTGATTGTTCAAAAATTGGTGTAACCTGCAAGACAAGGCAGCGGGATAGGCTAGAAATTTAAGAGAGTTTGATGAGCAGACTAGTAGAGTTGGGATCTGAAGAAGGCAACCGGAGAGGTGGATGTGATATGCATATAACGCTTGATTTGAGATAGTGGAAGATAATCTAGATTTTGAAACTCATATGATCTTCCACTATCTCAATTCTCAAATGAGTATATGTGCTGAGAATCTAGATTTTGTTTAGTGAGCAAAAATGTTTTCATTTTATTGGAACGGAGGATAGTATTACAGCATTTAACAGTTATTTTTGGGACAATATACTTGCAATGAATAAAACAATGGATGTTGCAAAGAATAAAACAATGGAAACAAGTGAACACCGATGGAGCGGGTATTGCTAAGGCTGGAGGCTTGATCAGGAATGATTTAGGAAGCTGGGTTGGTAGCTAGCTTCGCTATGACCGTCGGTGTTGATTCTGTTTTAAGAGCTGAATTCAAAAGAGCGTACCAGGGTCTTCTCTTGGCGTGGAATATGGGATACCGTAGAGTGACCCTTGAGGTTGACAACAAAACGGTGGTGGACAAGATCAACAGCTCAGAGATTGCAGCTCAGTATACGAACCTTCTGTTCGCTATTCGATCTCTTATTCGTAGAGAATGGGATGTTCAGGTTCCGTGTTTAGAGAGGCAAACTTTGTTGCAGACCACCTTGCTTCCGTAGGCAATAGTGATGTGATTGGTATTTCAGTTCATGAGTCCACTCGGAGCAGTCTTGTGCCGTGGATTTTGCATGACATGCGAGTTACATATAGCAGAAGTATTATTGCTTAAAGTTGTTTAGGCTTGTGCCTCTTTCGTTATATCAAAAAAAAAAAAAAACAATGGATGTCCATAACAACAATATTCTTAATCTTATTTAAGTTTGAATGCATAGCCTGAAATGAATATTGTTAATTTGCTTAATCTTTAATCAAGTTGTACTAATTATCAAAAGATGCATAGCCTGAAAATGATACCTCACATGATTATTTTAACTGATTTTGATTTTTTATCAATTTTATTCTTCATTAGTTTCAACAATTTCTATTTTATTTTATTAATGATTATTTAATTAATAAAGAAAGAAATGGTAGATTTATTTTTTTAAAATTTATTCTTAACCTCAAGAAATTAATTGGTGTTTTTAAATTGTATAATTAATAGCTTTCAAAATATCTAAATGACTAGATTAAGAATATACAGCAATTAGAAGTAGATAAAAAACAATTATTCCAACTACTACTATTTTTCATGTTAATTCCAACGCATCATATTATTTTCCTAAATGGAACGACAGCGTTTAGCATGAACTTTTCCATTTTTGTTAAAAATTAGGTTAAGTAGCGGTAGAAAGAAGCAGCAAACAGAAGCAGAATTCCAATTTTTGAATCGAGAGAAAATGGATCCGGATCAGGATCCTGATATTACATCGTGGATTATTGAATTCTGTGCACGCCAAAAGATGTCCAGGCGTTTGCTGAATAAAATTGTAAAAAACCTAAGAGTTCCTATTTCAAAGTGCAGTTATCGTAGTAGGGAGACTCTTTTTCTCCGATTTATTGAAGATGAAATTGCAGATGGGTCAGTGTCCGAGGAAATTCTCGATTTACTGCACATGATTGAAGAATTGCACAATGAAAAGTCTGTCCAAATTAGAGATTCAATGAAATCGGCTTATCGAGCCATAGCTGCCGTTTGTACTGTGAAGTGGCTTGGGGGTAATAGCAATGAAGCGGTGAAGAAAATGTGGAAAGAAAGAGTTGATAAATTAGGTCAACTAAAGAGTGAGTTGCTCACCGGTGAACTGATACAGGAAATAGAGTCGGTTTATGATTCAAATGCACTGAGTGGGGAGACAGAGTCTTTGAGGCTGGTTGAAGCCTATCTGACCGACGCATTTGGTCTACTGGGCACTCCTTTTCTTGAGTTAGCATCTATGCAGATTGCTAATGCAGATGTTTGTTTAAGGAGTGCATTAGGGCTTCCTTTTCTTGAGACGACGGACCTTTCTGCAACAGGTAGTTTCTTTTAATATATTATTTTTGCTATGCTTTGAAATTGTATTATAAAATCCATTTCTTAGTACCATGTTACTGTGGATGTGTTTTGATTCTTGTTTTATTAGTATTTTGTTGTTGTTATGCTTAGAAATTCATTTTTTAAGGTTATGTATTGGGAATGTGCATTAAATTTGTTTCATTAGTATTGTTTTTGTTATGCTTTGAAATCCACTTTTTAGGGCCATGTTATTGGGAATGTGCATTGATTCTTATTTTGTTTTTTTTTTTGAGAGAAAGAATTGCATTCTATTAATGACTTTCAAAGGTTACAATTTCGTTTACCGGAAAGGGAACGTTTCCGTTAAATGAGCAACTCCTACCGAAAAAAAATACCCCATGGGCAACAAGATTACAAGATCTGCGAGCATATTGAAAACGCACATCTTGATTACCTTTAATCGCAAAACAATCCTCAATGATAATTTGTGTATAATCAGCAGCTACACTTTGCTGTTGGAGTCTGTTGGCTACTGTCAGAGCATCAAGCTCACAAATAACCTTCTCAAATGGGAGAGATACCATCATTTCCATGCCGAAAGCTACAGCTCTCGCTTCAGCCACTTCAGCGCTTTGAATACCATTCAGAATCGAGACACCACAACAGAGGACTGAACCCGAAGAGTCTCTGCAAACAGCACTAAGAACTGCCATCTTCTTCTCCGTAGAGATTGCAGCATCTGTATTAATTTTCAGAACTGAAATGGGAGGAGGAACCCAAGTCTGATCTGAGATAGTTCCCCTGGCCTGTTGAATTCCTGGCTGGCTGCAGGTGGCCTTTAGCATAGAGGGGATGCACCTGAAAAGAAAAGGAGGAGGCAACCGATCATTGTTAAAACGACATTGTTCCGATCATTCCATATCATCCACGAAGACATGATAAAAAAACTGCAGCTCCTCTCGTTTCAGCGTACTAAACATAAGAGCCAACCATTCCTGCATAGTTGAACACTCAAATCTATCCACTCTCAGGTTCAATGGAGAAGACAACCAAAGACCCCTAACTTCATCACAGTCCTTCAAACAATGGAGCAGTGTTTCTTCTTTCATGCAGCCTCTCGGGCATAAGGGCGAGACCACCACTTTTCTCTTAGTCAGATTCACATTACAAGCCAGAGAATTATGGCAAATCCGCCACAGAAAGTGCTTAACCTTCGGAGGCATTGGGCACTGCCAGATTTTTCCCCACATCTCAGTCCTAGACATCTCCTCTGATGGGCCAGCTCTATCTTTTAGAAGCAAATTGATAGCCGTATAGTACCCCGATTTAACCGAAAAGATGCCATTCTTATTTTGAGACCAGAAAAGTTTATCTGGAGGCAGCCTACGACTGATTGGAATTTGCAGAATATTGCCTGCATCTTGTTCAGAGAAGACCTGATTAATTCTGCCTGTATCCCAACAACCATTATCTTCATCAATGAAGAAACTAACCGGGTAGTTTTCCGGGAGGTTTAAAGTGCCAATTGGTTTCATATAGTGCGAAGTTGAAATCCATTTATCTGTTTTTGCCATAACAGACCTGCCATGCCCCAAGCCAAACCAGCAGATAGAACCTTTTTTCCTTCAAGAATACTTTGCCAAACGAAACTAGACTTGCGGTGGGTACTGACTGAAAGGAAACTCATCGAGGGATAGTATTTAGCTTGGAAAACTTTGCTACACAGCGAATGCGGATCCTGGAACAGTCGCCATGCTTGTTTAGCAAGCATCGCCATGTTAAACGCCCGAAGATTTCTGAAGCCAAGACCTCCACACTTTTTTGACTTACAGATAGTATCCTAACTAACCCACAGAATTTTCCATTTTTCATTTGACCCATTCCACCAAAATCTAGAGATGGAGCTTTGTAAGTCATTACAGAAGGAGACCGGCAATGCAAAGCAGCTCATTATGTATGTCGGGATTGATTGGGCCACTGATTTAAGAAGCATTTCTTAGGGCCATGTTACTGTGAATATGTTTTGATTCTTGTTTTATTAGTATTTTGTTGTTGTTATGCTTTGAAATCCATTTTTTAAGGCTATGTATTGGGAATGTGCATTAAATTTGTTTCATTAGTATTGTTTTTGTTATGCTTTGAAATCCATTTTTGAGAGCCATGTTATTGGGAATGTCCATTGATTCTTATTTTATTACTATTTTGTTGTTAAGCTTTGAAATTGTATTCTGAACTCCATTTTTTGGGGCCATGTTATTGTGAATGTGTGTTCATTCGTGTTTTACAAAATGTTCAAAGTCTATTGAGATGACCATAATACAAGCAAATAGAGAAGTAATTAACAATATTTGATGTAAATGAGGGTGTAATAAATCTTATATTTGTGTTTATGTGCATAGAATAACTTGGTTATTAATTTCTTCCTTTTTATGTAGAAGAACCGGCTGAGACTATGGAGTCTGAAATCACTTCGCCTGAAGTCACCAGACTTAGAGTGAGAAAAGCACTTAATTTCAGCTGCCAAGAGCTGAAATTATTGTTTGGTGATCCTTGTTTTGAGGTGTGGGTTTGTTGTGTTTTGATTAAGTATATATGTTCATGATACATTTTGTTTTGATGCGTTTTATATTTCATTACTAGGCATTGAATAAGAAGACTTCAATCAATACCCTCTCAACTACTGGCACTCAGGATTTTGATTCTTTTGAGGTATGAGTTGCTCTTTTTGATTTAGCTGAAATCTATTTATGTTATATTTTGTTTATATATGTTTTTTTATATTTCATAATAAGACTTGTATTTATTATGGAAAATGAAACTCTCAAGTCAAGTTAGACTTCAATTGAATTTGTTTGTTAACATTTCTTTTTTTTTCTTTGGCTTAGTGCGATAATTCAGTGGATGACCCAACAACTCAAGTTCATTTTGATAGTTTAAGTATAGATGAAGCGCCTGTATCTAGTTGTTCTAATTCTAGACCCACTGAATTATTGAAAAAGAGAAGGCCGGTCAAGAGGTGGACTTTGGAAGAAGAAGATGCATTAAGAGGGGGCGTGGAAGAGTATGCTACTGTATTTATGATGTTATTAATATTTTTTAGTTTTAAAACTGTAGGATTTATGACTTATTGAAGCTTTTTCTTTCACCTTTTAATGACAGGTTTGGAAAGGGAAACTGGAAGCTCATCTTGCGGTTCAAGCAAGATATTTTTGGGAACAGAACTGAGGTAAAATGTTGAAATCCGTACAACAATTTTGTCTGATTTTAAGTTTTTATAAATGCTATAATTTTTTTATGGCACTTGTAGGTTGATTTAAAAGATAAATGGAGAAACATGACTCGATGAAGGTATATCTAATTTTTTTATTTTGTTTAACAAGCATTATGATACATATGTTTCAGTATGCGGCTGATGACACATATCCTAATAAATTAATTCCAAAAAGAATTATTTGTTGCATGACAATGTTGACATGCTTTTTGACCATAAAATGATTAGTGATATTTGTCATTTTTCCTTTAGGGGCATTAGGTACAAAAAAATTCAGAAAATACGATCAGTTTGGCGTAACTAGATATTAATATACTAGGGGAAAAAGATTATTGTCTTGGTGTATATGAAAATATGATCATGGATGTTATTATCTTGGTATATACGAGGTTAGAAGCTCAAGCAACTGGAGGGCACTTATCAGTTAGCATGCCTGATGTCTCCAATGGCAGACTGATTTATGACTTAAATAAGGACATGTTTCTAGTTAGCTTTTCTTTAATGCTTCAGGTCTTTTCATCTCCATAGCATATGGTTTTAGCGTTCAAGTACGGCGGGTTGTACATGAAAGATTAGATCTGAATGTCACTGAAACCTGATTTTCTTTCCTTCTTGATACACTTGATTATTTGAATTCATTAGCAGGGACCTTGCAAATATTTGCCTAATTCTGTGCATAGAAACTGTGATTGTAGTATAACTTGATCGTCTGATCCACTTATCGTGAACTTAAGCTGGAATTTCATAAATTTTACACTTTAACTGCATATATTGACAATGCCGAAAATATGTTGCATTTTTTGTTGGAGTTATTATTCATTCTTTTATGGAGGAGATCCACATTATGACTGATGTGGGTGATGGTATTTGTTTTTTATTTGTTGTTCAAATCATGTGGTGCCTGGTCTAAAACAAACAAACAAAAATATTTAATACTTTTTGTGCAAGCATGCATAGAAAAGCATAGGATATGTCAAAGGCAAAACCCATCATTGGCTCTTTGTTCTATCAATTTTTATTTCACTACGTGCATGTATCTCATTTGGTTAGTAAGTAGTCCCTCTATCATTATTTTTGTCCGCTTGGGGGCTCAATCTAAGGTATGTTATGCTTATGCCTTAAGCCAGTGTCAACTGAGCGTTGCTTACTCATTGGTTGCCATCAACGACGCCTAATTAGATATATTTGTGACAGCCTGGCAACATATACTATCAAACTATGTTGTTTTCCATAAAAAAAAAACGAAGTTCAAAATCCCTAGACACAATTAAAATTGCCAAATCTCTTTAAACATGACCTAATTTTCAAATATACAATTCTATTGTTAATTTCTTTTTCAAATTGAATGTTATTCTGGTAATTTCTGGCAACGCTAATCTCTCTAAAGTTGACATGATTTTTGATGGTGTATGAACAACAGAGACATCTGAGTTTTATTGTTGTGGAAGACTCATATTTACAAAATGGTTGGATTTTTTTTTCCTTTTGTGTTTATAATTCATTCAGTGAGTTATGGCTTGGAGGTTTTTGGGTTTTTTGGGCTGCTCTGTATTCAAGTATAGGGTTACTTTTAAATATTCTCGTTTTTATTTTATTTTGATTGGTGTTTGATATGCTTTTGTGTTTCCATAGCTTGGGGCAAGAGCTGTTACAGAGATTGTAATCGGCCTTCAAACTTCACCAGAAAATTCCGGATTTCCACCTAGCTGCAGAGTGTTTGTTTATCTATCAATCAATCTATAATCTATAACTATCTTATATGTGGGAGGGGGGGGGGGGGGGGGGGGCAGGCAAAATTACGTTAATAGGCTTCATTAAGGGTATAATTTATAATTGAAAAGATAAAACTAATAAAAAGTTACAATTTAAATAATATTATATAATAGAAGCTAAATACAAATTAACGATACTAATGAAACTATATTTGGATTAGGATTGCTTTTTTTCTTTTATGTAGAAGCAAATATAAATCAGAAGTATAAGAATTTGACTTATATAGAAGAAGTGGAGATTAGCTCAAATAGTTATACTATTCCTTTAAATATAAAGCAACAATTTTATTGTTTAGCGCATATATTTATCAATAATGCTTTTGCTGGAGTCAAAAGTTATCTATTTTGTTTGAGAAGACAAAGTATTGATACATATAAATGCTCCCCCGAAAGCTTGCTAAGGTTAGATTGATTTATTTCAAACAAAATATTTTTATATATGAATGGTTCAACTAAGGTAAAATTGCTTTTACAAGTGTCCATGGACAATTTATGGTGAGATAAAATTTCATTATACATGATTGATAGTAATTAAAAATATGAATTTTTTTTCTCGACTATAATTTTTTTTATCTTAATTTTTCAATTTTCTTTTCAGATATTAGCATCTTTAGGTTGGTAATTATTTAATAATTTATCTTCATATTAATAACCAAGTAATAACAATTGATCACTTTTATACTTAATTATGACATAAATCTAATCGTATCTTGAAATTTTGATTTGATTCATTAGGTAAATTTCTGAGAGATGTTCGCTAGAGATATTCTATACCATAAGTTCATCATTTTTTAAATAAAATTATAATATTAATCTTGTAATTCAATTTTGATAAAACAAATTATGAATTTAGGTATAAATATAATTCTAGATTTAATAAAACAATATAATTTAAAACTATGATATGTGGGGGAGAAACTTATTCAAGTAAGAAAATACAATAATAACAATAACATTAGCCTTATAATCTAAAAAAATTATGAAGTTAAGTACAACTCTAATTCTAATAATACAAATACTTTAATAAAATACACTTAAATATATAAATATAAATAATTTTATAGTTTCAATTCAAACAAAAAAAAAACTTTATATAATGTATTAAAAACTAAAATATTTTATTTAATAATTTAGTTGATATGTAATCATTCATAGCAGTATTAAAATTTGAATTTAAATAAAAAATAATTTATTATAATTTATTTAAAACTTAAGTATTATATTTAATAGTCTAATTAATATTTAATATAAACAACGGGTCATGTAAATGTCGCTCACGTGCGTAGCACGTGGCGAAACGCTAGTAACTATCTTATATGTGGGAAGGGGGAGGGACAGGCAAAATTACGATAATAGATTTCATTAAGGGTATAATTTATATTAAAAATATATAATGTTAATAGAAGTTTAATTTAATTAAGATAATGTAGAAAAAATAGCATTTAGTTAAACTTCAAACTCTATTAGTATTTACATTGATTCGTCCAAAATAAAATGGCTTTCCTGCTACCTTTAAATGCGTGCGGACTCAGATCATGAATCAATTTGGTTCCAATGATATGTGTTAAGCATCAACCAAACTCATTTTATAAGTTTAATTTAAGGAACTGTTTCTTCCTTATGTTGGATTATTAGATATTAAAATGGATTATATATAACGGGCCATAATCAATATTTACTATATATAGCGAGTCATAATCAATATTTACTATATATAACAAGCCATGTAAATATTACCATATACTATAATTTTAATTTTATAACTGAATAAATAAGGTTAATAAAAGGTTAATTTAAATAATATAATATATAAAAAAAGAATTAGCTTTTAGCTAAACATAAAACACTACTAACTACGGTACTATTAAGAATTAGCATATGGTTAAATTTCAAATATTGACTACGGTAATATTATTTTTTTATTGCAATCAAACATTAATTAAACTATTATCAATCTTATTAATTAACCTTTCATTAATGGCAGAAGCAAAAAAAGATATGCATGAACTTTGCATAATTATAAAACTGTTATAACACTTATAATTTATCTCACACACTCGGTACACTAACACACTTGAATTATTTTCAGTTTCATAATAAACTATTAAAATATTATAATTTTAATTTCAAATGATTAATATAATTAAAATTTACTATATATAACGGGTCATATAAAATATCATCACGTGTTATAGTTTCAATCTTAAAAATTTGTAATAATCCATTATAAACTATAGTAATATATATTAATAATTCATCAAAAAAAAATTAATAATATTTAATATATATATATATATATATATATATATATATATATACACACACACATAATTAATATTTGCTATATATAACGAGCCATGTAAATATCACTACGTGCTATAATTTTAATTTTATTAATTTATAATAATTTATTATAAACTATAATAATATAGTTTAATAATTTAATATATATATAACGGGTCATGTAAATGTCGCTCGCGTGCGTAGCACGTGGCGAAACGCTAGTACTATATATAAAAGCACGGATGGGGGGGGGGACAGGCAAATTTACGGAATAACCCTTTTTAATTTATATTAAATAATGGTTTTATAGTCATTAACAAATTAATTATAATAATTAATTACTAAAAATTATTATAATTAAAGTTTTAGTTAAAATGAAATTGTATCATAATAGAGGAATATTTATTGAGTATAGAAAAAATAGCTAATGTTTTCTAAATTAATAGAAATGTCAATTTTTTAGTTTGACTACACTAGCAACACAATTAATATTATTCAAATCTTTGTTAGTTATGTGTAAATTTATAAAAAAATTAATTTGATTTTTTTAATTTTATTTTAAAATAATAATACATGAATTGACGAGTCATGTTACGAACCACGTGCGTAGCACGTAAAGCGATACTAGTTGTGAGAGATGATCTGAATTAACCATTAAACAGATATGATCCAAATATTTGCAACTTTTGTTATTATTAGACTGAATTAGCCTTTAAACAGATAAGATCCAAATATTTGCAACTTTTGTTATTATTTGACTGAATTAATTCAGATTATTGATATTGTGTCAAACTCAAAACTGTTTTTCATTTTGGTTAATTTGGGTGCTGCAGTGGTGAGTTTGCAGAAAGGAACGTGAGAAAAGCCCACTAAAACATTAGTGCCATAATGATAAGTGAGATACGGGCAAAATATTTGGGTCATTTTTGCACTCTTTCCCATTAATCAATTAATTTCGTTATTATAATGGGCAAAGCCAAGTCTTTCAAGAACAATTATACATTTGGTTTGTCTTATCCATCTTGATTTCTTATATATGTATATATATAAAAAGTTTAGGAGTTCTAGTAGATATTAATTAATAATTTGTTAATCAATTTGAACCTTTGTACAATAATGGCATGTAACGCATGTCAGACAATTCTGGAAAAAGTTTGCCAATTTTACTTAAAGGAAAGAATAAAAAATTGGGAGCACTTTAAAGAATAATAAAATTTTCTAAAAGAATAACAAAAATTAAATAAATGTGTGTTAGAAGGACTGACGCATGTATCAATTCTTTTGACGCATGCTGAGGCAGCAGATAAAAATATAAAAAAATACTATTTTTTCGTGCTGATGTAATATATAAAAATCGGTAGGTAGTTAAAGAATAAAGGATCAATTCACCCCTTAATTTGGCACGAAAGAATAAAAAGGCCTAAAATAAGATTAAACAAATCCATAACTACGCAAAACCGTTCAAAAACATTCAAAGAGAGTGAGCTAATGAACCCCGCAACTATGCCAAATCGGTAAAAAAAACACCCTACACACCCGCCTCCATTCAGACTTGCGTCTCTGCTCCATTCCGACTGTCAACCTCCTTCCTCCACTCTAAAACCCTCGTTGAACAGATTTGCCATCTCCGCTCCTCAGATGAAGCTCGTTAGAGAGAAGACGCCGGCAGTGATGAGATTTGATGGAGATGAATGTAAAAAGTACAATAAAATACCTATATATTTTTTTTATAAAAAATTATTTGATAAATGAATTTTTAAAATTGTAGGTGTTTTTTTTTTAAAATCTTCAAGCACTAATTTAACAGATCACAAAAATATTAAGCAATATTTTAAATTTTTTACCATTTTTTTGTGGAGAGTGTTTGAAAAGCAGGTGTGAGTGGGCGAGGGTGAGGGAGGTGTGTTTTTGACAAATTTTGCATAGTTGGATTTTTTGACCCCATTTCACGATCTTAGGCCGTTTTGATCTTTCGTGCCAAGTATCACGGGAGGGGGGGGGAGTTGATTTTTAGCGACGGACATGCAATCCGTTGCAATTTTTGGATGAAATTTTTGGTGCCTCAATTTTCGCCAAAATTGCGTCGAATTCGTCTCTAAAACCTGTTGAATTGTTTTACAATTTTCAACCAAAATAGTGACAGATCCGTCTCTAAAATCTGTTGGTAATTTTTGACGGAAAGTTTTCCGCCAAATTAGCAATGGATTTCGTCGCTAATCCGTCCGAAAATGACAAATGTAGCAACAGATTTTCAGTCCATCACCAAAATTTGTCGGTAATTGGTTGCTTCCTAGTAGTTGAGGAAAATAGAATTATTTTTGAAAATAGCAGTCGATAGTGAGTTTATACATTTAATAATGAGTATTAATAAAGTGCATTATTCTATATTATAAAACGCTTCAATTGAATTTCACCTACACTTAAACGATTTGAACACTGATACGGCTCTAATAGAACAAGCTACCTATTGGGAAAAAGTAGGATTGTGTGCGCACCTACGATAAGAAACATAATACATGAAAAATATGAATAATAATAAACAAGAACGGCGCTATAAAGAACACTTGTCAATAACTAAAGATATACGGAAACTCGGTTGAGCACATGCTCGGAACTTATGATCTCAGTTGAGCCTTCTCTCGGGATTGAAATCTCGATTGAGCTATCTCTCGGTACTTGTATCTTGCCAGTAACTCAGTCGAGCAACATTCTTTCGAGACCGTGCCCAATAATAAATTACTATATAACTAATAATTATATGAAACCTTGTGAATAACATAACAAATCTAGAGTTTCATTCGGTTCCGTATTTGATTGCACGTACATATGATGTTTTAGCTTATAATTTTTGTTTTTAATTAGTATTATGTAGTAAATTATATAAACTCACTTAGATTTATCTAACTCGTTGTTCCCAATTTTTTTATAGGTTTATAAAGTTTTATTGGAACAAACTTTCACATTCTTCTTCTCGAAGTCTTATTTTAAAATGTGTGTGTAAACAAAGTTTTAACTCTAGCACCGTAGTTGTATCTAGAATAATGTTTTACTGAATAATTATAAACTCGGTGTATATAGTTGCATGCTATGACGCTTGTATTTTATTCTAAATACATATGTTGTTTCAAATGTTGTTTATGGTATAATGTTATACTGATGTTTAAAAAAAATCATATTTATTTAAAAAGGATGATCTAAATGTGACTGTTTAGGCTTCCTACGAATATCAAAGCTATCACTCCTATTTCCTATCGCCGGTCGCAATCTAAGAATTTGGATAGGGACAGTATTTCAACGTTAGGCTATAATTTTGATTAATTTCCTAAATACCGTGTTGTTAAGAAAGGATGAGTCGATATCTGTATAAACTAAAAAAACATTAAAGCTAGGACGATTGATGCATTAAATTTCAACAATAATATAATTAGCCCAAGCGAAAAAGCAGGGGGCCTTCCATATCTCTCTTCTAATCACACAGATTTCCAGAATTTTGTTTTCAATATGCATCTAGTAGATTTGCGCTTCTTGGACCAGCCTTTACTTGGTGCAATTGCAGGCAATTCCCAGACACCATACAAGAAAGACTATACAGAGTGTTGTGCTCAACTGAATGGCTACAAAATTTCCCTACAGCTTTAGTTGAGAACCTTATGGACATAAGCTCTTGTCATAGACCGCTGCTGCTACACTTCAACAGCAAGACTACTAAACAGCCACCACGGTTCATTTTTGACAAAAGATGGATCAAATTTGAAGAAGTTAAAGATATAATTCTGCAATGCTAGCAACAACCTATCGTTGGATCAGCCATGTATAGCATCCAACAGAGACTAAAGCTGATTAGGAAGAGTCTGCAGATTTGGAAGAAAGATAAGAAGACTAACTCAAAAGTCCAAATTGAACAGATAAGCAAAACTTTAAAGGAAGAAAAAGATAGACCATTACAAAGATTGGACTGGCAAAAAATAAGACAGCTAGAGAAGGATCTTTGTGCAGCTAACATAGAGGAGGAGATTTACTGGGCACAAAAAGCACGACAAGATTGGCTTAGATATGCAGACAATAATACAAAATTCTTCCATGCCAAGACAAAACAGCGACACAAACGCAATTCAATCAATGGCATTCATGATGCAGGCAGAAACTGGTGCACAAAGCAAGAAGATATTAATAATATTATATGTTCTTACTTTAGGGAAATTTTTGCATCCTCTAACCCCACTGGTATTGACGTAGTTTTCTCAGATTTCCAAAAGAGAGTCACAGGGCAGATGAATGACATTCTTACTAAACCAGTTTCTGAACTAGAGATCAAGGAGGCAGTTTATTCTATAAATCCTTCCAAGGCTCCGGGGTCGGATGGCTTCACAGGTGCATTCTTTCATCATTATTGGCACATCATAAAAGCAGATATCACTGCATCTATTCTCCAATTCTTCAATGGTGGCCGATTCCTGAAAAGCATGAACCATACTCTTATAGCACTAATTCCTAAGGAGCTATTCAGTACCACAGTAAAAGATTTTTGCCCAATTAGCTTGTGCACAATGCACTGTAAGATCATTGCTAAAATCCTTGCAGCTAGACTTCAAAAAATATTGCCTAAAATTGTGGACCCTTCCCAAAATGCTTTCATTCAAGGAAGGTCCATTTCAGATAATATCCTGGTAGCGCATGAACTTCTTCATTTCCTGAAGACAAAATCAAATGGAAAAAGATGTTATTTGGGCCTCAAATTGGACATCAGAAAGGCATATGACAGAGTGGAATGGCCATACTTAAAGTCCTGTCTGTAAGCATGGGGTTTCGCAGAAAAATTTATCACATGGTTAATGGAATGCATTACATCAGTGAGTTATTCCATTCTAATAAATGGTAAGTCAATGAATTTCTTCTCACCTGGACGAGGACTTCGCCAAGGAGATCCTTTGTCTCCCTTACTTTTTGTGTTGTGTGCAGAAGGGCTCTCACATCTCATCAAAAAGGAGATATCCAGGAATAACATCTCTGGTATTAGGATCAACAGACATTGTCCCTCAATAAGCCACTTGTTCTTTGCGGACGACTCGATGATATTTGCCAGAATCCAACCAAGTACAACAAGCTCCATTCGAAGAATTCTATTGCAATATGGCCAAGCGAGTGGGCAAATCATTAACCTTCATAAATCATCAGCCTGTTTTAGCAGAAACACGGATGCAACATGGATAAATAGCTTCCTAGCTGAATTAGATATAGGGCTGATGCAAGCTGCAGATAAATATCTAGGATTACCAGCACAAATTCAGAGATTAAAGAACATCACTTTTGCAGGTCTCCTGCATTCATTGGAAGGGAAATTAAGTGGGTTGACGGCTAAATTCCTCTCTCAAGGAGGAAAAGAGATTCTTATTAAAACAGTCCTAATGGCTATACCTGTATACGCTATGATGTGTTTCATGGTGCCTAAATCATTATGTCATCGCATCAACAAGTTAATCTCTAAATTCTGGTGGGGCAAATCACAAGAGGAAAAAGGAATAGCTTGGATAGCTTGGAAAAAAATTGTGTGCGAGTAAGTGGGCAGGGGGATTGGGAATCCGAGATCTAGAAGCATTTAACAGAGCTCTATTGGCAAAACAATGTTGGAGAATCTTGCACAGTCCAAACAGTCTTCTCTTCCAACTTCTCAAGGGGATATATTTTCGCACATCTTCTTTTCTTCAAGCTACAAGGAGCAATAACCCTTCATGGGGGTGGCAAAGTCTTCGTCAAGGTCTGCAACTTCTTAAACAGGGCATCAGATGGCAGTGTAATAATGGGGCGCATATCAGAACATTATACGATCCATGGATTCCTGGATCATATCCTTTCTACCCAATCACAAAGAGGATCTAATTGATACCTCCACAAATCAATGGAATGCAGGTACAATTAGAGCTCTTTTCAGATAGGAAGACGCGGATTCCATTCTATCAATCCAATTCCCTATTGCTATACAGTAGATAGACTAATATGGCACCACACTTTGCATGGAAAATATACTGTGAAGTCAGGATATTACATCTACCTGCAGGAAAAAGAGGAAATTGAGAGCACAACGCATATTCAACTTTGCTTATCGAAGGCCGACTGGCAACATGGAGTATAAAAATTCCAAACAAGATTTGAATTTTTATATGGAAAATTTTTCATAGAGGAATACCTGTAGCAGAGGCGATTAATTTCAGGGTAAAAACAGATATGAGATGCCCCCATTGTACATAAAATGAGACTATACACCACATGCTCTTCCATTGCCCATTTGCCCAACAAGTTTGGTCGCTGACAGACTTATATTTGATTGGGAGAGCTATACCAGAAGAGCCTCTAGATCTTATTTGGAAGAACATTCAGGAAGCTCTTGATGGTGCGGAAGACTCCAATAAGTTCAGCTCAATCCTTTGCTTCACCATCTGGTCCATCTGGAAGGCTAGAAATGCAAAAATCTTTACTGACAATGTTTGGACTGTGGAAGAGACTCAAGCTCATGCGGTACAATACCGACAGGAATATGAGGACGCTCAAATGGTAGATAAAGATCAGGGAGTCAGGTCAGGGACTAGAGGTGATGGTAAATCCAGCATGGTGTGTAATGGAAGACAAGATATCGAAAACGTCCGGCCAGATTCCATAACAATCGAATATGATGGGGGAACTATGCATGAGCTTAAAGTCGGATCTGTTGCAGGCATTGCAAGACCCAGGAGGGAATGGTATTAGGACAATTTGCAAAGTCACTCAGAGGTATCTGGGATCCAGGAACTTTAGAGTTCATTGCTCTTCAAGAAACAATGCTGTGGGCAAAACATATAGGGTGGCGAAAAGTGACTTTCAAGGGAGATGCCATTTAGGTCTCCAATTCGATCAATTCCAGAATGTCAGCTTGCTATAGCATGGGAAATCTGTCAAGATATATGGCTAATTACAAACTCCTTTGATCACTGCCACTTCAAATGGATAAAGCGAGACGCTAACAAGGATGCTCACTAATTGGTTCAATTGGAAAAACACAAGTTCCGCCTTGATAGTGTATCTTATATATACTTTTCTTAGTAGCTTCTTCTGTAATCTACTAGGGGATAAAAAAAATATATGTTTTGTTTTTAATTAATTTTAATGATAAAATATTTCAAATAATTTTGATAAAAATTAAATTAAAGAGAAACTGAGCCTGATTGATTTGTTTTTTTTTTTAGGGAATTAATTTGGTTTTCAGTTTCAACTGAATGTACACTTTGCAAGTAAACATAAATGAGGCATAATTTTTTTATTCAAATTTACATTTTCTTACTGTTATTTTAAATTATCTTATCATTATACATTTATATATAGTGTTTACTAAAATTCGTGAATTATCCATGATAGTTTCTAATTTCAAGTGTTAATTTAAAATCATTATTAATTATAGTGTATTTATAATACTTTCTTTATCCTAATAAATTATTTTTTATATAACAATTAAGAAATGCGGAAAATAAATTTAGGCTACATAATGCAAAAGCACGAAAGATTAAAATTTTATTTGTAATGTTTTAAAACGTAAGAATTTAATATGCTAAAATATGTGTCTGATCTCACACTTCGATCTGCCACGTATGCACATGAAATACAAAAATGAAAAAAGTTAGAATTTGTTTTATAACTTTTTGAACATTAAGATTAAATCGCTATAAACAGCTAAACGTTAGATTTTAATATATCAATATCCCTTCAATTACAATAAAGGGAACTATTAAAATATCAGTTTTAAAATTTTAAAATAGTATACTATTTCTTATGATTTTCTGTTTGATATTGTTGAAATCTTAGCTAAGATGATTTTTTTATGATTACAAATTCAAGAGTTGAAAATAACATTTCTTTGCATATTTTTATTGGGAAAAGGGGGTAAATATACCCCTATGGTTTAGAGTGTAGAGCAAGTAGGCTTTTTTGAATTTTCAATCTTAATTAAGTCTTTAATGTTTCAAAATCATAACATCCAAGCCCCTATATCTAACAGTGTTAACGAAACGCTATTTTTCGGTACTCTCTTTTTACGTGTATCGTCCATGTCACTTTTCACGCGGCCAAAAGGGGCCAAATATGCCCCTATGGTTTAGGGCATGAGCAAAGTAGGCCCTCTATGAATTTTTGATCTCCAT
Source organism: Mercurialis annua (assembly GCF_937616625.2). NCBI lineage: Eukaryota > Viridiplantae > Streptophyta > Magnoliopsida > Malpighiales > Euphorbiaceae > Mercurialis > Mercurialis annua. The sequence goes on along the minus strand of NC_065572.1, from coordinate 76,085,120 downwards.
TAATCCTCTAATGTTTTAAAATCAACCCGTCCAAGCCCCTCTATCTAATAATGTTAACAAAACACTCTAAGACGTCACTCGCTGCTTACATGGAATGTCCTTATGCAATTTGGCCACGTAACAGATGATTTTTTTATTGAATACTCATATGCATTGTGAAACTTACTTGTAGAGACTATCCATATCTGTTATGTATTTTCATGAGAAGTGGGCCAATTTTTTTACGAATGGTGCACATAGTCCTTTCATACAGACAAACAGACGAACAACGTCTATTTGTCGTCTATCCAAACCCAACTGGGTAAAAAAGACATATGTCTATTTTGTTCGGCATTTGAATCCACCTGGGTTCGAAAGAACGAACGTAGATGGTTGTAAAATGATAACCGGTTGAGGAAAAAATATGTGGTAAAGACGACGGAGAACTAACGAAAGAAAGTAGAAGAAATAAAAAGGAAAAAAAGGTCCTTAAAATTTTATCGAAAAATAAAATGATTTTTGAAATTTAGAGATGAGTTGGCCACATGAATTTTTTTATTGAGATATGAGTTAACGTGGACATTCCATGTAGGCAGCAAGTAACTGCACGTTAACGTTGTTAGATAGAGAGGTTTTGATAAATTGGTTTTGAAACGTCATGGGCTTAATTGAGATCAAAAATTCATAGAGGGTTTAATTGCTCATGCCCTAAACCATAAGGCATATTTGCCTCATTTTGGACACACGGAAAATGACATAGACATTCCACATAGGCAAGAAGTAACGGCAAATAACGTTAGTTTAGATGGTCTGATTTTAAAATGTTAGAGTTCAATTGCGATTGAAAATTCAAAAAGGTCTTGCTTCCCATCCTAAACTATAAAGTCGTATTTTCCCATTTTCCCATTTTTATTGGATGAAATTGTTTTTTGAGAAAGAAATGAGATTGTCGTGCTCTATTTTGTTATTTTATTTTTAGATTATACAGTATAAATATTAATTTTAATTATTATTTTAGAGATTCTTCTCGAATTTGTATCTCAGTGTTAATAAATAATTTATAATTTTTTTTATTCAAATTAGATACTACAATTTATATCTTGAGATCAATTTAATTACTTTTAATTTTTTAATCAATTAAATTTTTATATTTATATCTCGAGGTCAAATAATCCGTAATCTATATATCTTAAATGTTTAATTTATTTGACTCTAAAATTCAATTTTTTAATAATTAAAAAAGTCAAAACAACTTATTTAACTATAACCGGTATGTAGAATTTTAATATTTTATCTTCTTTAACTTCACATTGGACGACTCTGTTGAGAACAAAAACCCTAAGAATGGCGAATTCAATAGGTAAGATATCGGTGATCAATCCATCATCAGCTCCAACCAACCTCCGTTCAGCAAGTGTTGATAAAAATACCAACTCGTAATATAGTGGACTTTAAGCCCGAGTTATCGCTCCCACAGAGATAGAGGTTAAGCGAGAATGATTCGTTCAAATCCTAACTCGTCTAGCAATGAAATAGGGAATTTTTGTTCAAACGCAATTAACAACTAAACACTACGCTAATCAACTAACAATTGCAATTAAACAACGATTACTAAATAACGAATTAAAACAAGAATTAAAAAGCGCATAGAGGATGCTAATCATGCCAAGGCGAATCCTAGGTAATAGGGTCGGGTCTTTAGATATTGGTTCGAGTCAAGCTATTCGAGAGTATCAATTCCGCTCTCTCGAGCCGGAAGTTCAAAGAATCGTTACTTGATTAAAACATCGAAATCTAACTCACTCTCGTGCAATTAGATTTTGATAGAACTAATCAAGCCAATTAATTCGCAAACTACACGACCGTTAAATCCCTAAATCACTCCCGTGCATCTAGGTATCAAGCTTATGCTAACTAGATCCGTTCAATTAGATAACTCTCGCTAAACTAATTAAACATGAATCAAAGATCAAGATGCCAACTTAATCTAGGCATTAGGTCCAAATTAACACAACAAAACCCTAATCCAATAACTCATTCTAATCACCTATTTAATAATTATAGCAATCATAACAACCCCTAGACTAGGAATATAGCTACTCATAACTAAAGTAATACTAACTACTAAGCAACAATTAATATGCATAATAAAGATTAGAATGATTACCTTAAGTAGAATGGATAATAAAAGCATTAACAAGAAAATGAAGATCCAAATAATAAACTTGCATTAAGTGGGGTGTCAATCCCAAAAATCTGAAAATAGTATATGAACACTAAGAACAATGATGATCCTCTTCCAATTGAGAGCAAAAAAACTAAAAACTACAACTATTGATTGATGTCTTACAAAATGAGGTGATGAACCCTAAAACAAGATAAATTTACTTATATAGTCTTGACAAATAGGGAAATAAAAACATCCTAGATAAAGTGTGCTGGGCCAAAAATGAAAGTGGACCAAGCAAGGCTCGTTTTCCCCAATTGATTTGTCTTCTAAATTCCAGCTATGTCTTGATCGAGAAGTTCATTAAAGAGGAACTTCTCGATCAAGACCTTCTTTGGTAAAATACCCAAGTATTTTCTTCATAGATATCTCGATCGAGAAGCTTGGTGAAGTGAGCTTCTCGATCAAGACTTTTGTTAATCCAGGCTTCTCGATTCCAACTTGTAGCTTCTTGATCAAGACATGTTCTGAGGCTCGCTCTTCTTCGATTCTTTGCTTGCACTTACCACTTTATAAAATCTTCAATGCTTTACACTTTTAGCCCAAACTAGCCCTACAAACGTTTCGCTTTACTAAAACATAAACACACGTAATAAGGCATAAAAACACATAAACGTGCGACAAAACATATTATAGCGATGTGAAAACTACACAATAACTAGGAGTATTTTACTCCTATCAGCTGGTCATGATCATCGCAACGGTGAACCTCGTCAACCAACAGTCGTCTACTTTGAGAACTACCCCCCAAAGTGGTTTTACGACGACATAGAATAGCTATTCAGTAAGTTTGAAATTCATGGCAAGGTGACCTTAGCTAGATGTCTAAATAGGGGGGGACAAGAAGTTTGGCTTTCTTAGAATTAATTCGGACGTTGATTTGAATTCAATTCTCAGGAAACTTAACCAATTTTATATTGGACCTTGCCGAGTTAGGGCTTTTTATCAATGTTCCCTACTCCAAGAACACTGCTACCCATGCAACACAAGCAGTCTTCACGTGAACAGTACCCCAACAAGGAGATTCGATCTACTGCAACCCGTCAACCCTTAGCCCAGTTTGAATTTAAGGATTCGATACGTGACTCAAAGTCCTATGCCAATGTAGTTTCCAAGGTCTGACCCTATCTAAGGACATCACTAAACTTATTAATGTTCATGATTTTCTCAAGGACATCAAAGTGATTTATGAATCAATCTCTTCTCTTAGAGGTTGTAACATTATGATTAACTTTCATGACGTAGAGTACAAAAACAAGTTTATAGCAGAGTTTTCAAGCATGGTGGCTTTCTTTAAAAGAATTATTCCCTAGGATGCTAATTTCACAGCAACTGAAAGATATGTATGGGTATCTTTCTTTCGTATTCCAATTGTTTCCTAGAAAGAGGACCTCTTTTTGTTACTTGGCAATAGTATTGGCATATCATCACAGTCAATCCTTTGGTATCAACTAGAGATTGGCTAGATGCTGGATCGGTCTTAATTTCAACAGCTCAAACACATATCGGTTTTTATATCCCATTTGTCATCAATGGGAAAGAGTTCATTATTCATGCACATGAACACAAATTTTTCATTTTTAACAAATGGAATGATAGAGACAGATGATGATTCAGATTCAAGTTCGGATTCCCCGTCACTTTCTCATTCGATTTAGGAAGTTGAGGACTCTCAAGCCAAATCACCTTCACTTGGTGTATCTTCTGTTGGTTCAGGTTTTGACAAGAAGAGTTTGATGAACATTACATACAAGCGTAACTTCAAAATTAGGAGCAAAAAGAAGTTAAGTTTGCCTCCGGCAGAATAACCTTCATCTAAACAAGTTATGGTAGCAAAGGAAGAAAACATTTTGGAAGCGAATAAATCCTGGAGTTAGGTAAATTAATGGGTTTATTTAATGAAACTGGGAAAGACACTAATATTCAGCAGCTAGCCAAGAATATCACCAAGGATAGGCAGATTCAGATTGCATAATCTGATTCTTCTTCTCGTGGTAAACTTCGTTTTCATGTCGACACATCTTAAGTTTATTTCTTGGAACTGTCGTAGGGGTATTCACAGTTCTCGAAAACAATCTTTTATTAAAAAGCTTGTTTTAGATCAAATGTTGCTTTTCTAGGATTGTTCGAAACGAAAAAGGATTCCATTGATCTGTTTATGGTTAGAAGTTTTTGGCCTAACTTAGACTTTGATTTTACTTTTGTTCCTTCGGTTGGCGCTTCAGGAGGTTTATTATGGATATGGAATTTGGTCTCTATTAATGTCACTTCTACTATTTCTAGAAGTAGATGGATTTGTTCTGATTTTACGCAGGAAGGTTCTATCTTTCGTCACATTCTTCTTTACGCTAGGACTTCAGTGACTTATCGAATTGCCTTTTGGAATGAAATTTTATAGCTCACTTTGTTTCATGGCTCGGTTTTTATTAGTGGCGACTTCAACAAAATTTTGGAACCGAAGGAAAGAACAAATTGCTATAGGCTATCTCATTTTATGATTGCTTTGAGATATTTTATCAATGAGGCGGATTTTATTGATTTACCTTTATTAGGTATATCATTTACTAGGCATAATTCAAACTGAAGATCTCGAATTGAACGTTGTCTTATCTCAGCTGCACATTCTACTTTGTGGCCTTTTATGTCTCTCACAACCTTACCAAAAGGCTTATCAGATCATTCTCCTTTGCTCTTAACAAGGTGGATTGGGGTCTAAACCCATTTCGATCAATCGATGCTTGGTGGAAGCATGATACATTCTTTAACTTTGTGGCTACTTCTTGGATATAAATTAGTCATTCTAATACTGCTTTGGTTCCTAAACTCAGAAACCTCCACACTCGCTTGAAAGACTAGAACAAGCGAACTTTTGGTGATCAGAAAAAAGTTTGCTTATATTTTACAACAGATTGACGCATTCGACTCCCTTGCTGATACTCGCCCTCTAACAGATCCTGAATTCACTTTGCTTTCTTCTCTGCGGATATAATATTGGTTTGTTGGAAATGCCTTGGAGTCAATATGGAAGTAGAAATCGAGATTAAATTGACATTTAAATGACGACAAAAATACACGTTACTTTCATAGTATAGCTTCAGTTCACTACCGAAACAATGCTATTACTTCTTTTGAAATCGACAACATCACCAAAAGATCTGAGGATATGAAAACCAACATCAGATTATTCTTCAAATCTATTTTCGAGAGGAAACATAGGGTTGTTTACTCCCTTTCTCAGTTGCAGTTCAGACAGATTACTACTAGCCAGTCGGAGAGCCTTATTCGCTCTTTTAATGAAGAATAAATTCTTTCGGGAGTTAATTCTATCAATTAATCAAAAGCGTCGGGTCCAGATGGCTTTAACTTCTTCTTTTATAAATGTGCTTATGTTGGTGAAAATACGCAAGCGTACATATGCCAACTTGTAATACAGACTGCAAAGTCCGGATATCGAACCACAGAGAAAGCTACTAAAGACAACCAGTTAGGAGACTCGATTTGGATGGTCGAAAAGATAATTTGAATGTTGTTATTAAACAAAATAAATTAAAAGAACAATTATGGCTAAAATTTAAAGCTGTAATGAAAATAAGGTTTACCAATAATGAAAAAGCATGGATTATTAACTTTCATTATGCTGTTCAATCAGATTGGAATATGGATTTGGTTGGTTTACTAAGGTTCAGGCTAATCGTAAGCACCTAAAATTCTATCTCGAGCAATTGCAGGCAAAAACATACAACGAACTAAAACCAGGCTAATTACTCACTCTCGTACAATGATTAACCTAATTATTGATCAATTGATGTTTATGAAGCAAACCCTAGGAACACATACTCGTCAATTCATTCTCACACAATTAACTCCTACGTTCTTAATTATATTGGTCTATTCCAGTTTTACTCTCTCAAGCTAAAACCAAAACACAGGACAATGAATAAATTAGCTAAATAAATTCAAGTGTTAAGAACAATAATTAAAACATAGTAATAATAACAACCCAAATCCAATTTGTTTAAACAGCCATAAATCTCATTAATAATCCCCAATGAAGGGTTTAGCTACACATATTCAGAGATAATTCAACAATAATGTAATATAAATTCATGGCTGAATAAGAAACAATAATAATTAATCTCATAATAGTTATCGTACCTTAATCAACAATAATCCCAAAACAATGATGAAGAAAATTCAGAATACAAGCTAAAACGATGATCGGTAATCAAAAGCTAAACTAAACTAATGTAAAAACTAATGTCTAATGTGGCGAACCAAGCGAACCCTTCCTTCAATGTCTAATGCGGTATTTATATGTCTTCTGACTCAGATAATGACTTTAGGTCGAGTTTAAGTGAAAACTCGGAAGTGCCCTCAAGTTTGGTGGTGTTTGGCAATGTTTCGGGGCATTTTTGTCCAAAACAGGTCGCAGAAACCCTCAAGTGCACGTTCGTGCACATTTTGTTGATTCTGGGAGTGCACGTTCGTGCTCCATAGGTACATGTTCGTGCACCCCATTACTTAGCCAATTTTTCATTTTTTTCTTCAGTTTCGCCTTCAATTTTCCTTCGGCCAAAGTACACGTTCGTGCACTTTAGGTTACACATTCGTGGACTTTTCCTGTTGCACAACTGTCAACTTCAAAAGGTCATAACTCGGTGTAGAAACGTCGGAATGAGTCGATTCTTGATTCTATGGAAAGTTTGGGATGTCTACTCTATTTCTTGAGAAGAACATAAATTCATCCGAAGTTTGTAAATATTCCAAAATCGTCAATCAATGCAGCAGGGTCAAATTCACAAGTGGGAAATTGTGCTCTCGGCGTCTATTTTCATCGGATCTTCACACAACTCTCCTCTAAACTTCAATTATGATCCCAATAGCTTCCAAATAGCTTGAATATCATGAAAAACTCCCCCATTATGCCTGAGATACTAAATTAAAAAAATAAGTACAAAGAAGCTCAAAACAAACGTCAAATGCACATATATGACATATAAAACACATAAAATATATGAGTATTTCTACTCCTATCAGCTTAGCATTTCTGAAGTAGGATATCTTTATATTTGTTCAAATTGTTTCATGACACTGGTTTTCTTCCTAACGGTATAAACACATCATTTAATGTCCTCATTCCTATGTTTGCTGGCTCGAAAAAGTAAACTGACTATCGCCCTATTAGTCTAGTTAACGACATCTATAAACTTCTATCAAAGGTTCTTCCCTTCAGGCTAGCCCTTTTACTTTCAGGTATTAATTCTGATAATCAGCATGCTTTCATTAAAGGAAGAAGTATTCTTGATTGCTCTATGCTTGCAAATGAGGTCCTACATATGGCTAATAGGAGGAAAGACAGTTTGTTGATTATAAAGCTTTTGATAGCATAGACTGGAATTATCTTCTTGGTGTTATGGTATGATGAATTTTTCTACTATGTTGATTGACTAGATGTCTAAATATTTATCGACTGCAACAACCTCTATCATGCTTAATGGTAGCCCTACGGAGCCTTTTCCTCTAGAAAGAAGTGCTAGGCAAAGTGATTTGATCTCCATGTATCTTTTTGTTCTCGCTCTTGAAGGCTGCACTCAATTTTACAAAAAGCTAAGTCAATGGATCTTATTAAGAGATATTCGTATAGTGACAATCATGACTCCATAACTCAGCTGCAATTTGCTGATGATACCCTGTTCTTCTTTCCTTTTGACATCATTAAGCTACAAAATTTGACCAGAATCCTCAGGTATTTTGAGCTTATTTCAGGTTTAAAGAACAATTATCAGTTCTCCGGTGAGTATTAATATTGCAGATCATGACCTTCTCGCGGCTTCGAATATTATTGGGTGTAAGATGGATGACTTTCGAATCCGACATCTTGGCCTTCCTCTTTCATATAGAAAAATTACTTCAGGTACTTGGGATCATGTTATTCAGAGATTTAAATCGAAATTGTCTTTATGGAAAAGTTCTTTATTATCTCCGACTGGGCGTCTTATCCTCATTAAGTCTGTTCTTCAAAGCATTCTGATTTATTATATGTCGGTGTTTAAAATTTCTATCAATATTCAGAATACTCTAGAGTTTTATATGAGACGTTTTCTTTGAAAAGAAGGCATTTCAAGTAGAACCTTGTGTAAAGTTTCTTGGGACCATATCTGTAGAGTTTATTCTGATTTGACTCGTCTCGACGTGAGAAATCTTGGAAAATTCGTTCAGAAAAGAAATATTCTCTTTGGGTAAAAATTGTGGTCTCGTCTTCTAATATTTCACGTTGGTTTTTTTTTGAGAATGGCGCTAATAATTCAATGTCACATATTTGGAAAGTTACTTGGGCGCTTGTTTTCTCTATCAGAATTCTTGATACCTTTATTAGTCATGTCTCATTTCGGATAAACAATGGGAATTCGGTTTAGTTTTGGCACAATAACTGGATTAACGACAAATTTCCTTCGAGAATTTATCCTCGTCTCTATGGCCTGTCTAGACAGAAGTTTTCTTCCGTCAGTGAAGTTCATTCGTCCAGCTGGAAGTGGAGGCGTAGACTTCGTATTTTTGAAAAATCAGAGTTTCTCCTATTCTACGCTAGCATGGACCAACTCGTTCTCACATCTGCCAATGAAGACCTAATCTGCTGGTGTGGGAAAGCACAACAGATCACAACTCGTTCATTAGCAGTTGTTTCTCAAGCTTAGATAACTGCAAGCCCTGCCTTTTTGATGTTGTGGAAATCAATCAGCTCTCCTCGCATCAAGTTCTTTGCTTGGACAACTTTACATGGAAGGATAGCCAGCCGCTCTTTCCTCGCTCATCGGAACATAATTCCTCAAGCAGAAACAACTTGTATCTTTTTGCGGCGAGATTGAAGAATGCGATCATACTCTTATGCATTGTTCTTATGCTAGATCAGTTTGGAATTTGAGTTTTTGCTCTATATTATGCCTCGTAGCCTAGAGGACTTTATTTTTTATTAGCGTTGTTTGATTTACAACAAATCATGCTCATATTTTTGGTTCATTATATGAGTCTTTACTATTTAGAATTTATAGAAAGGATGGAATTTGCGTATTTTTCAGAAAAAAATCATATTAGCAAAGGAGATAGTTTTTGACAGTTTCACTATAGCGACAAACAGTGGCGGAACGAGGGAGGGTCGAAGAGGGTCGGCCGACCCTCCCTCGCCGGAGATTACAAGGGACCGGTGCTACTCTATCACCGGTCCCTCTTTATGTCGACGCCCAGCAGATTTGCTGGGGGCTGCCTGCCATGAAAACCAGTTGCAGCGCGGCGCTGCAACTGGTTGTTTTTAGGTTTTTTTAAAGGGCCGAACGACATGTCGTTCAGCCCTTTACTTAATTATTTTTGTTCCAAACGATAGGTCGTTTGGATCAATCCAAACAGACTTGTCGTTTGGAACTTTTAATTGAAATAGAAACAGACCTGGCCCGCAGGTCTGTTTCTTTTTCAATTTCAAACAATTTGTTTGATTCTTTCAGTAGTTGGCCCTCTTTTTCTTTCCTTTTCTTTTCTAAACCTTAATTATTAAATTGGATATTTTTCACTCAATTAATCATCCTATACCAACTAATTTTTAAACCCACCATTATTTCTACTCAACCATTAAAAGTATTGTAATTTTTTCTATTTTAATCTATTTTTTTTCTATTTTTTTTATTTTAACCTAATTTTTTTCTATTTTAACCTAATTGTTTTCTATTTCCAACTCTTGTCCTTTTTGATTTTTAGTGTTTTTTTAATTATTTTATGTTATTCGTTATTATCAACTCAACATTTAACACTTTTGTTTGATTAAATTTTTTATTTAATGTATTTTTATATTTTAATGTGAAATTCCGACCCCCCTAATTTACCCTTCTGGTTCCGCCACTGGCGACAAATTACTTTAAATTTTTTAATCCGTCTTTCTCTTATAGTAGTTTGGAGTTGTTTAGAAATCCGAATTGTATTTTTTTTGGATGATTGTGTCCGTTTTTGCCTCGCTCTTTCACCTCTTTCGGTTTTGAGTGTTGGCTTGCCTTTTCTTGGCTTTTTATAAAATTTCATTCATTAAAAAAAAAAACTTATTTAACTATAAACACAAATTTTAAAATTCAGTTGACTATAAAAATTAATTATAACTTATTTAATTTCGAGATAAATTTTGAAAGCCGGATTGAAGGTTTTATCAAAGTAAATAAAAGAGCAAAATTGGATGATTCATTATAAATTGGGAAACTAAAAATAGAAAAGTCGAAAGTGAGATGAGTATGGCAGCAGAGGCAACAAAGAAGAGAAAGGCTGGAGAGAATGTTGCTTCGTCATCATCAAAGGCAAAGTGGCCTTTAATCAAACCTAAAAAGAATCTGCAGATTTCTCTTCTCAAACATAGCGATCTTTTTATTGTACGTTTTCTTTCCCATCTTTAATTTCTTCTGTGATTTAAATTTGTAACTGTTTGTTTGCTTTTTGAATATGATATAGGTGCCAGATTTCTTCACATCTGCAGAATCAAAATCTTTTATTAAAGCCGCAGAATCAATTGGATTTGAACACCAAGGAAGTCTTGGTCCATCAAAAGGAGAAGCGTATAGAGACAATGATAGGATAGCTGTCGACGATCCTGTGCTCGCAAATACAGTGTGGCAATCTGGGCTTAACAGGCTGTTTTCCGATATTAAAATACGCGGAAAAGCTGCTGTTGGTTTGAATTCAAACATCAGATTCTACAGGTTAATTGACAATATGTAATATAATAACAATTCTGGCCCTGGGTGTTTGATAATGTAGTCGCAATTATACTTTGCAGGTACAAGGTAGGCCAGCATTTTGGACCGCATATTGATGAAAGCGTTAATATCGGTGACGGGAAACGCACTCATTACACTCTCTTAATATATTTAAGTGGCCATTCTAAACCCAAAACTAAAACTGATCAAAATTCTCTGGCTGGAGGAGAGACCGTCTTTTATGGTTTAAGGAATAGCATTGTGGCCGAGGTAGGTTCCTTTTGTTTTTAATTAATGATGTCTAATCTGTTGTACGTACTAGCTTTTAGGTTTAGTTTAGTCTGATGTGCCTGTTTATAGGTGGCTCCAGTTGAGGGTATGGCTCTACTTCACATTCATGGAGACAAGTGCATGCTGCATGAAGCCAGGAACATTACCAAAGGCATCAAATATGTGTTCCGCTCAGATGTCGTTTTTGCTTGACAAGTAAATTTTCAGAACCTCTTTTTCTGCAAATGCATCATAACCCTTGCTTTGTCAATCTTTATTTGGCACTAATGTGATTGTGTAACATATTCTTGCATTGAAGTGTTTTTACTTGAAAAGCACAATGAAATCTTTTGGATGGCGGGGGGTTTCTTCCATATCTGCCTCCCTCTGTTTTTAGCATTCTGTTCATGTCCAAGTTTTCTTAATGTAAACAAAGTAGGATGAAACTACTTTTCTATTGGTAAATTTTGATAGATGTTCTGTCAATGGTTTAGTAGATGTGTTTTCTTTTGGCCTCTTAAAAGCAAAAGTATACCCAGTACCCCTATAGAATAAGGAATCTGCTTCTATCTTAATGTTAATAATGCACTGAAGCTTTTAACTTCATATATCCTGCTAAATAGAAGCAATAACAGATCTGTAAAAGACCTTAATATTATTTACTTTACATCCATCTTCTAATATCATGCACAAACACCATGTAGTGAAATTTCCATAAATACAACACACGGGACTTTTTCTAAGCAGGGAATTTTGTTGCAGCAAGCAACGGAAATGAATAATGAATTTATTGAGATAGGGAATCAGTAATAAGATGTTCAACCTCTCATACTTGAATCAGAAAAAAAAACATATAGAAAAGAGAACCCTCCGAAAAAGAAAATTCCACCTTTAGACTGCACTCCCTCATCAACTCTATCTCAGTTAACCACTCTGCAATTACTTCTGACTTCTCCTTTTTCAGTTACCCCAATATTTCCAAGTTTTACCATTGAAGCAGCAAATTCCCTAAAGAATAAACTTTGATCCCGTGCAAATGTTTCAACAATCCATCGGGTTCTGTAATTACCAAACAATGCTTGATCCGATCCAAAGACACCCTTTTTCCTTCCATGAGTTGCTTGTAGTAGTCATTATCAAAAGCTGCAGAGGTCATGTCTCCCGCAGTATGATCCTCGTTTGGTCTTGGGCATTTATTTCCTAGCTTCTCTGCAAACTCACTGTTCATGCTTGGATCAACGTCATGCACTGAACTGAAATTGTGAAGCCGTGCTTCAAATGAGGAGCAGTGTGAAAAACCAAGAGTGCGGCCACCTGATAAAGCAACCATGTCTTTGATTCCCAAACCTCTCTTGGCAAAGCTTTGGATGAGTTGCGTCGCATTGAATGTTGGAGCTGGCAGGTTAATCGTATCATTAGCTTTGGACACCCTTCCGTCCTTCCTTCCTTTCAATACATTCCAATAAGGTCCTCCTGACTGATGAAATAGAAGAAGATAGCTATGATAGTAAGTTAAGGGAAAAGAGATTAGAAGAATGTGATATGTTTAAAACAAATCAGTTTTAACTATTAGTCCTCATTGCTCACAAGATGGTAGTTTTAAAATGTATATGTTTCATTACCATGGCTACCACATCTCTTGCTGCTATTGCTATGATGTCCGCACATGAAATGGTGTGTGGACAAACTGTTTCAAGCGTAGCTTTGGCATCATCGATCACATATCTTTCTCTGCTTGGTTTTGAGAGGTAGATTCCAGCAAAACTGATGCATCGCATCCCTGTCAATATGTAAACAATGAGATTAGACATGTTTCATTATTTCAAACATGCTTATAGTCTATAGACATCTGTGACCGAACTGGTTAATTGTCCAATTACGTGAATACGTCTATCTTGACATTGAGTAATCAAAATTAATGGCTGGGAGGCTGTGCATGCATAAGAGTTATGCGTGAACAATTTTGTGTTGGTAGGCATGCATGTGATCTATCAGGTTATGGATGTACCCTTATGGAACAGTCATGGAAGAACATTCTAAGGAGCCGAGCTGGGACCTTAGGGTCATGGATGGAAGCATTATGAACTGTCTGTAAGATTATTTTCTCAGCTTGTGGACATGTTTGGTCATAGTAATGAGCATCAAGCGCAGCTTTTGAATGTGATACTAAGAATAAGAAAAGGGAAGTTGTAAAAAATGAGAACTTCGTAGTAGCCATTTGCTAGTTTTCAGATAAAGGGCACAATAGAAATTAGGAAAAAACTGATGAACGGTACGAGTTCCATAGAAACATGGGCATTGTTAATATATAGTGATCTACACATGCGAAGGAGACATTTAAGAAATTTAATCTAGATTTCATATACATTTAAGTTACTCTGACATGAAATAGAGGGTCTGTTTGGTATGTGCTTTGAGATCAAGTATTTCCACTGCATACAAATCCTGTATGTTTATTTTTTGTTCTGTTGAGTGAACCTGAGTATGTTTGGACAGTTAAGCAATAAATAAAAATAAAAATAATGTTTTTATTCTTATTTTTGTGGCTGTTGGCTCATATCTATCAAGTTGGTTAATACAAAGGAAAAGACGGATTTGGTGAGAGATGGAGTACATAAAATAGTGTACTGCAATTTATAAATAATCTGAAAAGGGAGGCTCTATGAGGAAGAATAATTAAAAGGAAATGAAAATTGGTTTGGCGTAGTGATTGGCGGATAAAACACTGAGTCTCTATAATGTGTTTCCTTTTACTTTCCAACAGCTGCATCCTCCAAAATATAAAGGCTAAATCTATCTAAAGACCCTTATACTATATCATTTTTGTTCAAAAAATCCTTGTACTATTTTTTTGTTCTTTAGGTCCCTCTACTTACATGATTTTTGATTTTCAAATTCTTTTTTAGTTTTTTCTAGTCCCTCTACTTACAAGATTTTTATTCCTCCAATCCCTCAAAAGGACCTGAAAATCGGAATTTTGCCAGGTACAGGGACTTTAAGAACAAAAATTAGTACAAGGACTTTTTAAATAAAAATGATATAGTACAAGGACCTCTAGATGAGTTTAGCCAAATATAAATTTTGAGACAATATGTCTTGCATCATAAACATGGCATTGTTTTTGTTTTGGGTTTTGAAAATAAAAATAACTATTCACTCCTTTTCCTACTATTCGTCAATTTGTTTTATTTTTTATAAATATTTTATTTTTTTACCCTAAGCATCAATAAATGGCTAAATCCATCTCCAGGCCCTTGTTTTCATTTTTTTGTTAATATGATCCTTTTCAAACTTTTGCCTTTATGTAGTCCTTGTACTTGATTTTTTTTAATTTTATTTGTTTTCTGGATAAAAAGGATAGAAATAAAAATTGACCATTAGAATGAGATAAAATAAAATCTATTCTAACAATTTTAGTAATGACTTATTTTAAACTATTGAATATTTATTATACATTTTTTGTATTTTATATTTTTATAAAAAAATTGTCAAAATTTTGTCTCTCTTCAAAGATTTTCTTCTGTTTACTCAAAATTTACCTATAGTTCTTGTAATGAAAATAAATTGAATACCTTGATTCTCAATATATTATGACATTCGTCAAATATGTTTGTGTAACCCGTTTTGCAATTGTCACTTAAATTGATGTACACATTCTATTTTCTTTTTATAAGACTCCTTTAGGCTACGGAAGTGTAATTGATTAAAATGATTAGTTTTATTCTTAGAGCATCTCCATTGCATATGCTATACATAGCCAAGTGTTAAAAATAGCACATATTTAGATTTTAACTCCAATTGATAATGATATATTAAATGATAAATTTTTACTTATATACTGATTTTTATTTTATATGTAAGAAAATAAAATATTAATTGTTATTTCAATTATAATTTAATTATCAAATCTCATTAATAGTTACTAATTAAATATTAAAGTATATATTTTCAGTAAATAATTTTAAGAAAAATAATGTTACCTTTAAATTTAAATATAATACAATAAAACGTTAAAAAATGTTATAAATTGAAATTAGGCCAAATCCTCAAAAAATACCAAACCTTTGCGATTTTTGTCAGTTATGATCAAACTTTTTAAAATTTGCAAATATAACCCGTTTGGCAAATTATGTTCCTTTTATAGCCAAATTCAAATCAAACTGGTTTTCTTGTCAACATGAAAACCATGTATATAAGATTTAATGACTATAAAATATCAAGCATTTACGTGTTGTGTCATAATAAAATGTTTAATCACAATAAAAAAAACGATTCAAAATGGCTATAAAAGAAACATAATTTTCCAAAACGGATTATATTTGCAAATTTTGAAAAGTTTAGTCATAACTGACAAAAATTGCAAATTTCTGATATTTTTTGAGGGTTTGCCCTTAAAATTATTTTAATATTCTTTATATAATATGCTTTTAATTAATTATTGGAATTATTATCTTTAATAGTAATAATTAATCATTTTATGATTTATATTCTTATAGAAAATATATTATATTAATTCTATTTTTATAATTTATTATTTAATTTATATTTAATAATAGAAATAATTATACAATGTTTTTATTAAAGAAAAATAAATAATTTGTTTCTTTTATGTTTTATTAATTTAAATAAATTATGTTGGTACAATTATAATAAATAAAATTACTATTAATGACATTTTATAATTAATTTAGAGGCACATGCTAAAATTGATGTCAAATTTAACATAAAATTTAGCATATGCTAAATTTAACACATGATATAGTATTGCAATGTAATTGTGCATTTCATTCTAAATTTAACATCATGAGATTGATTTAGCATATGAGTTGAAATGTTTTTATGTTAATAGAAAATTGTGTAAATCAATCGGGGTTTGTAGGTACTTTTGAAACAAAGAGAATAACAGGTTTTCCACTTTTAATATAAGTTTTGCCATCTCTCTTTTTTTTAAGATCGAGAAATCGAGTGGTGGAACTATTTTCTTATCGCAGTTGTCCCCATCATAGTTGTCCCTGTTGGCCTAGTCAAAGTGACAAACAAAAAAATAATATAAATTAAATTAAAATATTTAGAAAAATGTTCATCTCGCATGAAAAACACACACTATGAACACATACATGTAAATATGATACACAAATTTATTTGGGAGATAATTTTTGTTGAAGTTATTTTTGTTAGGCTAATCACCTATAAAACTACCGACCTTTCATTTTTTTTTCAATAACACCCTCACCTTGTAAAAATTTCAATAACACTCTATTTCACATTTTTACATTTCAATAGCACCCTAAATTTAAAAAAATAGATGATTTTATTATTATAAGGATTAAATTTTATAAAATAACTAAATGAAAGGGTCATTTTATACCTTTTTCTAATTAAACAAATACAAACACATCCCTTAACTTAAAAAACATCTAAATAAGCCCTCTTCCCCGCTAATTTAAATAAAAAATTAAAAAATATTAATTTCTACCCTACATTTTTCCAGTCTCTTCCTCACCCCGCCACTCGCCGCTTCTCCACCATGGGAGGACGAGCTCGTTCTCCCATGGAGGACGAACAAATGAGAGGACGAGCTTTTCTCGTCCTCCCATGGGAGGACGAGATTCGTCCTCCATGGGAGGACGAGAACACCTTGTCCACCATCCTCCCATGGAGGATGAGTTCTTGAGGAAGAACAAAGTTCTTCCTCAAGAACAAGGAAGAATTCTGTTCTTCCTCAAAAACGAGGAAGAACAGTGTTCTTCAAAAAAAAAATGGCGACTCGCGGTCCGAAAGAGTCGGTAACGGATTTGAGGAAGTGGCAATTGCTCGGAATTTAATTATTTTAATTAAATAATTTTTTTTATTATTATTCATTTTTAAATATGGAGAAGATAGTTTTTTTGTAGTATTTATAACATTCAATATTATTTAGAATATGTGGTAAATATAAAGGACTAATTTTGAATTTTATCCAACTGAAAATAGTTCAGTTTAATACTTTACGGTGCTATTGAAACGTAAAAATGCGAAATAGAGTGCTATTGAAGTTTTTACAAGGTGATGTTATTGAGAAAAAAATGATAGGTCGGTAGTTTTACAGGTGATTAGCTTTTTTGTTATGAATGTTACTAGCTGGAGAAGATTAGTTAATTTGTTAACTCCAAGACCATATGGCTCTTTTTCTGTGCCGCAGTTTATCAGATTTGAATCACAAGGAATGGAGTAATTGCTGATCAAAAAAGAATAGGTAGTGATCAAGTCTTCAGGAGCATGGGATTTTTATGGCAGAAAATTTGAATGCAAAATTTAAAGATACTCCAAAAGCAAAAGAAATAAAGAAGATTGAATTGGTAATTTATATGATATTCACTGAAAATTAAAGAACTAAATGGAGAGCGAGACAAAATTCAAAAACAATTGAATTAAATGATAATTTTTCAGAAAAAATGGAGGGAATTGTGGGATTGTATTTAGTTTTGGTTTTGTTATTAATTAAAAGGTCTAATGTCTTAATAAACCCCGACCTTTTAGCCCCTTCTCATTCCTACCCTGACGTTGAAAATTGGTCAATTTTATCCTATTTTGTGTTTTTGTGTTTCAATTGTACCCTAAATATTAAATTGACGCCTTTTTCATTTTGAAAAAAAATTCAAACACGTTTTCCATGTCTAGCAAGTATTAATTTACGTGTTTAAAATTTATTTAGATTTAGTTAAATTAATTAAGAATTTAAATTAGGTTTAATCTTATTATGGTTTTAGTTAATTTTTAAAAATAAAGGACTTATTTATACTTTTTTGAATGAAATGAATTTAATTTAATCTTTGGACTTAGTTAATTTAATAATTTCATTAAAAAATTTGACAAAAGTTGAAAAATTAAGGTCCAATTAAAACGATAAAATACGAAATAGGATAGGATTGAAAAATGGTTAAAAGGTCGGGAAATTTTAAGGCATTAGACCTAATTAAAACTAAAGGGTGGGTGATAAAATCACAAAACAACATCAGCATCGTAATATTATTATTTTTATTTGCCAAAGCATCGTAATATTATTAAAAACATTCTTGAACAAAGAGGATGAGTAATAGGACAAAAAAGTGCATCTTCTCATTGTATGAATTCTAAGAGTCATGTGAACTAAGAGGAACACGCAGCGATTGTATTCTAGTAACTGAAAATGTGTCAATGCGAGCATTTGGCGAGGAAGTATCTTTGCATTCCTTAGTATACTAGATTAAAACATGCACTAGTGTAAAGCTGCTCTGCTAAAATGATTGTGCAATGGTTTGCTACTTCGAATGACACAAAAAGTTCATGGGGCTTACCTATGTTTCCATTTTGTTTTGTATGGCAAACTTCATAATCCAACAAATAATGCTGTGTTTAGACTTCAACTGTTTTCTGATTTAGAGCTGTATATCTCCACTTGGCCTTCTCCACAAAGTCCGCATCTAGGAACTGAGCAATGAAAGCCCAGAGCCTGTAAGTATCCTCAAAGTTGGCCAGGAACCCCAGTGCAACCGTA
This sequence comes from Mercurialis annua, assembly GCF_937616625.2. Classification (NCBI taxonomy): domain Eukaryota; kingdom Viridiplantae; phylum Streptophyta; class Magnoliopsida; order Malpighiales; family Euphorbiaceae; genus Mercurialis; species Mercurialis annua. Next base: position 76,066,402 of record NC_065572.1, on the reverse strand, counting down.
ACAACTGTTATTCCCAGATTGTCTTTTCCTTTCCTGTTTACAACACCTGATGGTACAACTTTTTCATACTTATCTGAGAATGAGATATGATTTAGGATACTGTAGCTTAGAGAAATATTGCTTCGATCAGCTAGTTTTTGTACAAGAGCAGCCTCAACTTTTTCTCCTTTCCAATCAAACACATTGAATGCCAATGCAGCCCCACGGTCAAATTTTACCTTTGGCCCATATATTCTGATCACAGGGATTTCTTCAGTGTTTGGATGCTTCAGCTTCATCAAAGCATTCACTAGCCAATTAATTAGGCACCTTGCTCTTTTACTGATTTGTGTCAGTCCCAATAAATCAACCTGATCCAACCCTCTGCATTCAATTTCCATGATCCCATTTCTTCTGGTTATTTGTTGGATTGCCTTAGCAGGATTTCTTAATCTATTACTTTCTGCTTCTTTCTCTTCCGCTGCTGTTTGACATTCAGAGGCTGAAGTTTCCATCACTTCTTGTTCTGCAGTTGTTGCGATTTCAAGCTCGGAAGTTACCTCTGTGATCACTTTTGAAGTTGTTACTCCACTTTGGTGCTCAGAGGTTTCTCCATGTTCCAGTTTTCCAGACTGCATATTCGAGATTGATATTGGACCTGAAAAGGAGTTTGAGGTATCTAGTTCTTCCTCTTCTATTTCAAACTTAGATGTCTGTTCAATTTCTGTTTCAGTGCCAAAAGTTTCATCTAGGAACCAAAACAGCTTCTTTGCTGGAATGAGACTTACCATTCCAGCACTGATGGAATCCTCCAAGAGTGGGACGGTAGATTTCTTGACAAAGAGACATCCAAATCCGGACGGGTTTTCCCCAAAAATCTTGTAGAAGGAGCAAATGAGGAAGTCTGGACGGATGAGGGAGAGGCCGAAGCTGTCCATGTCCTTTGGCCCTAATGCACAAGCATCGATCAAAATATGCCAGTTATTCTCCCGAGCTATATTCATCCATAAATAAGGATACCTGGCTCCTGTCACTCTTGAGTGGAGTGGGAAAACAAACAGTCCCCTTTTCTTCCTCTTTTTTCTTTTCCTCATAATCATCTCCTTCAGCTTTGCTGAGTGAATCCTCAGCCTCGGCCATGAGAACTCTGCTGACATCACCTGGGCTCCTTTCTTCTCAGAACAACTAATCATTGTTTCCACTGCTTCACTCTCATAGTCATAAACCGTCAGAAGCTTCTGACTAGAGCGGAAAGGGTAAGATTCTGCTACGAGTTTGAAAGCTGATGTTCTATTTGCAGTGAAAACCATACAATACTCATTTTCAGATATTTTGAGTAAACTCATAATTCTTTTCTTCATTGCAGATTCTAGTTCTGATTCTTGACCACCATGAAGTAGCTGCGTCTTCAAATTTCCCGTCTTGTAGGACACACTGAAGAAGGGGAAAAGTGAGGTTTTTGTTCGAGTGGGAGGAGAAGAAGGAACAATTTGTTTTCTGCAGTCATGATTTTGTAGCTGGGCATAGGAGAAGAGGCCGATGCCAATATAATCAAGGCAGGTATGGTGGGAGAGAGAGAGGTGCTGGTATTCTTGGGCTCGGATTCGGTCGACTTGGTAGCTATCTGCATATTCCGGATAAGCTTTGCTGAATAGAGTAAATGATTCTTGCAAAGATGGGAGAGACTCGGGATTTGTAAATTGGGCGTTTGGTAGGATAGAGGAAGTAGCTGTTGCGGCAAAGTTATGGCGACATGTCGCTGCGGTGCTTCTGGTCCTTTGGGGCTCAGGAAAGCCAAGCATAGGGCTTGGACAGCAGCTGTGAAGGCATACATGGGAGGCTTCTTTTAGACAAGGGGGATGCATTTTTTTCTTCCACTCTCTCCTCGCCAATATTGATATTTATTGTTGGCTTCAAAGTTTCTTTTCTTACGGTCAGCTTATTATGATTATTTCTTTGCAGTCTACTTTGTTTTAAATGTGACGTTGATAGGCTTCTTACTCTTCAAAAGAAAAGGTCACTTTGAAAAGGTCAAATTTTTGAGCTCCCCGTTTCTTGCAGGTTTCACCAAGTTGACCTTGTAATTTATACATACATAGCCACTTTTGAGGCAGCATCAGAAATTTTGTTTCAAAGGATAAACTGTGCACATACATAATCTTTGTTTCAAAATTTTGTCCTGGCATTCTTGATTACCAAAAAGGCAGAGGCAGCATCAGAAAGCAACAAATGTAAGTGGAAGACAGAGCCAACTTTATGTTGGCCAGCATTAAAAAATAATGACTCTTATTTGCTTCAGGTTTAAGAAATGCAAAGCTCCAGTCCCACTCCAGCGCATGGTGAGCAGAGTCCATTTATTTGGTGCCATGTGTCCCTCCAATGATTACTCTCAGGTCCAAGTCTCTCTTAAAATGCTGTTATGCTTGTTTTATTACAAAACTTGAAATGGATAGTTTCAATTTTTAATATTAATTGGAAAAAGAAGTATTCTTTACAAACCACTATATTGTTATTGTTATTTTTTTTTTTCATGAGTATGGCCAAAACATGATTTAGAAACTCAAAAACTCCAGTTTTTTTCAAAACAAAGTGCAAGGTGTCAATTTTTTTTAGTCTTTTGATAAAGAGAAAGCAAAGTCACAAAAGCATATTATTAGGGGGGAAAGAATGAAATTTCTAACATTTAGTGTTGAGTTATGGACGTGACTTTTGCAATGTTTAGATTAGGAATCACCTAAGAAAAGCATCTTCCTAGTTGAATTTAGCTTCAAATTTCCTACTAATAAGGTACTTTAAAATAGGCAAAAAGACTCAAAAACTACTCACCTTTCATTTTTTTCAATAGCACCCTGACCTTGTAAAATGTTCAATAGCACCCTATTTCGTATTTTTACGTTTCAATAGCACCCTAAATTAAAAAAATTAAACAATTCCATTATTATAAGGATGAAAGTATTTAAAAAAACTAAAATTAGGGGCTATATTATACTTTTTGTTGTATGGTCAAATTTAAAGAACTCCTTTAACTTAAAAAATATTCAAATATACCCTCTTCTTCACTAATTAAAAAAAAACTAAACATATCCGACCCACCCGCTCGACCCGTCCTCTTTCTCAACCATGCCACCACCCACCGTCAACCCACCGTCGCTCGTCCTCCATGGGGAAGACGAGCAGACTCGTCTTCCTGAGGAAGACATGCTCGCCTTCCATGGGAAGCGAGCTGATCTGCTCGCCTTCCATGGAAGGCGAGCAAATCATCTCGTCTTCCTCAGGAAAACGAAGAAGTCGTCTTCCATGGAAAACGATTCCCGACAACGGGTCTGACATGATTCCGGAAAAATGGGGTCGGAAGTATTTTATTTATTTAATTTATATGAAATAATTTATTTTTATTTTTTTTTAGTTTAGGAAAAAGATGGTCTTTTTGTATAATTTATAACATTAAATAATATTTAAAATATTTGATAAATTTGAAGGGTATTTTCTGAATATTATCCAAGTGAAAAGAGTTTAATTTGATACTTTAGGGTGCTATTGAAATGTAAAAACACAAAATAGGGTGTCATTGAACATTTTACAAGGTCAGGGTGCTATTGAAAAAAATTTGAAAGGTGGGTAGTTTTTGAGCTTTTTTGCCTTTAAAATATGGCTGATTTTTTTTTTATTCAAAACTTTGAATATTTTAATAAGGGTTAATTCCACAAAAAAATCATGAACTTTACATAAAGTTTCATTTTAATCACGACTTTTAAAAGTTGCTAAATAAAACCATGATCTTTCACTTTTTTTCAAATCTATCACCCATTATTTTCCGGTGTAATTTTTACCTTTCATTTTTTTTCAAATCAGCCGGATTCCGGCTGCCACGTCAGCAAAAATACATTGAAAATCAATTTGGTGATAGATTTGAAAAAAAATGAAAGTTCATGGTTTTATATGGCAACTTTTAAAAGTCGTGATTAAAATGAAACTTCGTGTAAAGGTCATGATTTTTTTATGGAATTAATCCATTTTATTAACTACAATCAAAACTTTCAATTTTTACAATTATATCCATTTTGAAAACTTTTTTGCACTTATAATAGAAATTTTAAATTTTACCTTTTAAATCCAAATATTTGCGTTTTCTATCAATTGCGACCAAATATTTATTAACTCTTTTGAAAAGTTAGACAAAAAAATTAAATTTAGTCGTAATAGATAAAAGATGCAAAAGTTATGATTTAAAAAATAAAATTTAATTTTTTTGATTATAATTATAGCAAAAAAAGATTTTAAATTGGACATGATTGTAAAAATTAATCATAAAAAAAGACAAATGTTTGAATCTGAAAAATAGTTTGAAATTTTAAAATATTATAAAAGAAATTACCAATAAATCGAGTTGACGCTTGGTATTTGATAAATTAAAGAAATGGTCTCTAAATTGTATTTTAAGATAAAGGGTAGTTTGTCCTCATATCATATCAAATCATCATATTATATCATCATATTATATTATAATCTTGAGTCATTTAGAGAAAATAAACAAAAACATGATGAGTGGCATACTAAAATTTTACGAAGTAGAAATTATTTATTTAATATTATTAAAAAACAATAATTGATATTAATATTTTTAGGGTTAATTGCAAATTAATTCACTAATTTTGACCCAATTTATAATTACAACATAAATTTTCAATTTTGGCAATGTTATTCACGAACTTAACTAATTGGGCCAATCGATACACCGACAAATGTCCGGCAATTTTTTGGTGATTTGGAAGCCGAAGAAGCCATGTCACATGCCACTTATGAAACGCATCGTTTCAAGCAAAATGAACCGTTTTATTCATCTGAATCAAACGACGTCGTTTCTTTCACCTAAAAACGGCGTTGTTTCTTTCACCAATGAATTTTAGTTGAAAAAAAATTAAAGTAAAACATAATATGTTTTTTTATATAATTTAACTATTTTTACATTATATTGATTGAAGGATGACAATTATTTTCCATCAAATGTCTTTTATTTATTTATATGACATATTTCTTATTTTTTAACTATATTTTAAAAAACAGTACGTTGATAAAAAAAATTGATTATAAATTTTAAATGTTTAGTTATAATATTATTATGGAACATTTATGCCTCTAAGGTCTGTTTACAGGATCAAATGAGCCCTTAACGTCCAAATGGGTTCAAATATGCCCCCAACGTTTTAAAAAGTGAACAAATAAGCCCTCTGATTTTGATAATCGGACACCCAACGTCTCATTTATAAGTTAAAATAGGGGTCTGATTGTTCACTTTTTAAGACGTTAGTGGCATACTTGAACCTTTCTGAACGTTAAGAGCTCACTTGATCCTGTAAACAAATCTTAAGGGCAGAAATGACCCTTTTTCTATTATTATTTATATATTATAAAATATGAAAAACAATTGAAATTAAATAAAAGTAATTAAATGTAATTTTATTATTTTTTTGAGTGTTTTTGGTTATGAAATTTAATGAATTTTTGTTGAAGTTTATGAGTGGTTTTAATTTTTATTTTAAAAATTATGAATTATGACGAGTTTTTATTAATATTTAAAATATATGAAGAGCTTTATTATGTTTATAAATTATGAAATAGAAAATATTTTTAAAATTATTAAAACCACCCTCGTACCGCGCGGACATCGACCTAGTATATATTAATCTATACTATATATAAAAACACGGATGGAGGGGGGGGGGGGGACAGGCAAATTTACTGAATAATCCTTTTCAGTTTACTATTAAATAAAGATTTTATAGTCATTAACTAATTAGTTATTTAATTAATCACTATTGTAATTAAAGTTCTAATTAGAATAGGCAGCTAAATTATCTCCAATTTAATTTTTAGTATGTAAAAAATAACTAAATTGTCTCCAAATTAGTAGGAATACCTATCTTTTAATTTGATTGAACTACAAAATTAAAATATTGTATTTGATCAATATATTATTATTTAAATTTCTATCTTATTATTTTTAAAGATAGAAATTAATAAAATTAAGTTAATTAAATTAATTATTTAATTATGGCGAAACCGAAACAAGAATAAATTCAGTATGGAAAATAAATTTATCACCGAATATATTATATTTACTTTTACAAAAATTCTTAACTAACTTAATATTAATTATAAATAAAAAATTGATACAATAATGCTAAATTTACTAATAATTTCATTGACGAGTTACGTTACGAGCCACGTGCATAGCACGTAATGCGAAACTAGTTCAAAAAAATAAGGCATCTAGTCCACGGTAGGAATTGCAAACTTGTGAGGCACGAAGGCAAGTTGAAGTGGAAGAAAGAGGAGGGTTACAAATTAGAAAGAAAAATAAAAACAAACACCCAAATATACTCTATTGATTATAAAAAAAAGTTTGATAAAAACAGGTATACATTTATATCCTCACGTGTTCTGCTTTACTTGCAATTCCTTTTTATTTGCTTTCACATGACGTAACGTAAGTGTTGATTGCAGGCAATGGTTGAAATAAGTTTGAATAGAGAGTAGAGTTATTTTGATTTTGGGCTTCTAACCAACTGATGGGCTTCAGAGGAAATCCTTGACCTTGTGCATTATGTATGTATGTATGCATGTGGTCAAATTTGAGGTTTAAAGCAGCAGCATATATACTTTTTTTTTTTATCAAAGCATATATACTTGGATTAAGCTAAAACAGTCACAGGGCAGCTCTTCTTTGGCAAAGATTCACCTGCCATACAAGCGATTCACTTGATGAATTGTATCTGCAGTTGCTACTCCTCAGCTTCTTTATATATTTTTTTCTTTGAAGGGTGCCATTCAAATGTCTCTTTCTTCAAAAACAATCGCATCATATTTTTTATTACCACGAAGATTCTCTTCTGATATATGTTGCCTTTTCGATTTTTCCAACTTCATATCATTTTTCAAAATTATAAAGTTTATTACTATTTTTAAATTTAACTTGCAAATATCAAAAATTAAATATATTTAATAATTCAACAAATTTTAATTCATTTTAAATGTTTGTTTGAGGAAATTTTTTATTTTTAAAAAAATAGAGATATCTAGTTATTTTAATTTAAAGGTAAATTTTCTTCGATAGTCACCGTACATATCACACAGTATATTCTTATATTTTGAAAATTAATTTAAATACCCTCAGAGCAAGGAGAAATCAACATAGCCACTGACAAAGTTGATTTACTTCAGGAGAAGAAGATCAAACACAGGATATCGAAAATTATGCATTATGGTCAAACTCAAACAAGAAATACTACTAGCTATCATGTTGAATAAATTCACACCAATTCACCAAAACTGATCAAATTCAAGCTGTACAAAATTACATCCATAAATGAACAATTCTAAACAAAATAGACCCATCATTCTCTACGTCTTCTTCTAGAAAATCTCTCACGAAGAATCCTCTTTCCCATGTACCTATATAATTATCAAAAAATTAAAATATATAAGAAAATGGGAATTAATTAATTAAGTTGAGGATGAATATTATTTACCTTCCAAGCATCATAACAGTAGCTTGAGGATTAGTTCCGGGAGAGCGAAGAAAAGTGGATCCATCAACAACCCTTAAAGCGTCAACACCCGTAACTTTGTAATCTTGATCCACAACCCTCCCAACCTGGCAACCTCCATGATAGTGCCAGATGGTCATGACAGTGTCGATGCAAAATTGTTCCAAAGAAAATGCCGTGTTAGCATGCCTCGGTCTCAAATTCACAGGCAGATCGGCCATGAGGCTAATGAGAGACTGAACGGGTACATAATCGTAACGGAACCTTGAAAATGCTTGAGAGTTTATCACAGCTATGATCGTTCTCATGCCTTCAACACAAAGCCTCAAGTCCTCTGGGTCCTGGAAATAGTTAAATCTCACTGATGGATTGTCATCTGGATCTGTTGTTCTCAGCCTCAGATTGCCTCTAGACAGAGGACCTTTTATCTTTGCTAGTATAACTCCACCTCTCAGCGTTGCATTCACTAGAGAATTCATTGTTTCAACTGCTCTTGCCATTGCTTCTCGGCTCAGCATGTTGGGCTCGCTCGTCTGGTTCAGCGATTGCTCATAGTCCCCAATAAATCGTTGAGCCCAATTGTAAGTGTAGGTTAAACCACTGGCTGTCTCGATAAAGCTACCAGATTCAGTGATGCCCACTACTTCAATCAGTGAGACCTCCACCGGCAAGGGTGAAGGAATGACCAAAAGATTCATAGGGTTGTCAGCCATTCCTTCACCCACCATGGGCTTGTCCAGCACCACAGGAATACCGTGCGACAGAAGATGCCTTGCTGGTCCAATGCCGCTCAGCATCAGAATTTGAGGACTGCCAATTGCACCAGCTGACACTATGATCTCATTTCTGGAACCTCTGTTCAAGATTGCAGTGTACCTGAATCCTACTGCATCCTCAAATATCACCCCATATGCTCTTGGTTTCAACCATGGGCTCCCTGTCCCAACAATAACAATCTTATCTTATTTTTCAACCTATAATAGTAATACAAAAACATTCACATCCTTTGCTTACAAAAGATCACTCCTTATACTCACCTATAGTTATGTTCCTCAACTTTTGAATGAATAGTTACAAATTTAAATTTAATTTTGTCGTTACATTTGATTAAAAACTTAGTATGTATATATTAATTGGAATAGTTTAAGTATGTAAGAAATAAAACATACTAAAGTTGATGGGTATAAAGAAAGAAAGCAAGAATGAATAGCATAAGCTTTACCTCTATGTGTAAACAAAATCCTGAGAACAGTGGCATGCAAATAAACTCTAATATTTCTTGGCTCAGCATATTCAAATAGATCAGCAGCAGTATGCCTATGACCTTTTGTGTCAAAGATGGTACCTCCAACTTTAGTTCCGTACAGATGATCATAAGTGAATCCGTTGTCAGGCAACACTCCTGCTTCTATCAACCCATTTCTCACCGCAGATTGCCACTCTAACATCGGCGGCCTAAACGCTACTCTTCTCTCTACCCATTCGTAAGAAGCATTTACCAGTCTCTCATCCCACCCAGCGTCGTTTACATAAGTAGCACTTGCGCGCGAGTAGAATCCCGCGTTCAGGGCGCTTCCGCCGCCCAGAACACGTGCACGCGTGTTGTAAACCCCATCCTCAGAGGTGAATTGCTGAGAAGGGGAATCGGGAGATGCATCGGATAGAGAAGCAACAAAGCTGTCTATGTTTGTTATGTTGGGATTGCCGTAAGGAGAGCCGCCTCTTTCAAGGACTAGCACGGTGGCTCTCCGAGACAGAGTTGCTGCTAATGGACAGCCTGATGTCCCTCCACCGATTACTATGTAGTCGAAGTGTAGCATGCTTGGACCTGAGCTTGCTTCCCGAATAAAACTGTAATGCGGACCTGCAATTATACACATGCGAATCTTGTTTATTATTTTTATGGTACAAGAGAATAAATTAGTTTTTATTGCACAACTCATGAGAAAAGAGTAAAATTCATATATACCTCTAGCTGAATAAGAGGAGACATGAAACATGAAAATCTGGACGAGAACAATGCCTATAAGTTTCCAAGACATTTCTCTAAGACCTTGTGCAATTTGTAAATTAGAAATGTTGTTTACATGTATAGCTATATGCGTCCTTAAATAATATGTCTAGTGACTTGATTTCTTTGGGTGCAAAGATGTTCACTTTTCCATGAGAAAGATACACAATTAAGTTACGGTTCAACTACAATTATTTTACATACAAAGATACTAATCTAAATTGGTTAAAATGCATGATGTGTTATAAATACTAAATATGAATGCGCCTAGCTAAATTAACCATTCGCCCAACCAATATCCCAATGCGACAAAATAAAACAATTTAATGCGCACCTCTTCTTTTACTAGGGATCGCTCACCGCTAAGACATAATTACATATTAATTAACTTGATACATATATGGTATGGTCTAGCGATTATATTGATCTTCCTAATCCTTGTCACACCAAATTAATACTTGATTCGGTCTAGGATCTTAAAAATTTAATGCATTTCTCTTATTCCATATATTTTCTTTTTGTGAAAATTTCTTATTCTATATGGTCAAGCCTCTTAATTAGCTGTGTTATATTGGTTTGATTAATATAGAAAGAGCTTTCTATATAGTGTAGTCATTGAAATTAAGAGACATAGTAAGATGTTAGTGGCTAGCCTTCTTCTAGCTAAGTTTATCTAATTTGAGCTCTCAATATTCATTCCAATTTAATGTGTTCGTTCAAAACATCAAACTTTTAGAGGATACCCCCATGAAATTCTTTTTTTTTTTGCCAAAGAAATATCTCCATTGAAGAAAAAACGGCTTAGGAAAGCCTCGAGTCTAGCCACAATAACCTAGCTAGCGAATTGTTACAAAAATGATTATCTTTACGGGCTTACTTGGCCACAATATGCGTCACTCAATTAAACTAACGATTAAAAAAATTATAGGAATGCGACAAAATATTTTGACATAAAGTCCTACAATCTTGAAGAACGACATTGCAATCCCACCCTACAGACGAATTACCTTTCATAGCCTCAAGAATGCTCCTAACATCTCCTTTAAAAATGGGCTCGGTAAGGTTGAGACTTCAAGCCAAATAAATCGCCTCTCTAAGAGTAAAAGCTTCCACAAGCGCGGGAGACATGAGAAAACCGACGGGAAGAAGAAGCAACAGCCTATCCTAGGTGATTCCTCGCAATGCATGCCCCTACCCCAACCAGGGACTCTATGGGAAGCTCCATCGAAGGTAACCTTAAGAGTGTGTTTGGATACATGCATTTGAATTTCAAATTTGGATTTCAAATTTTACGTTTCAAACCCTACATTTTAAATTCATAAATTTCAAATCTATTATTTCTATCGGACAGCAGCATCGGGTACCTCCGAAGAGTGTGTTTGGATACATGGATTTGAATTTCAAATTTGGATTTCAAATTTTACATTTCAAATCCTACATTTCAAATTCATGAATTTCAAATCTATTGTTTCTGTCGGACAGCAGCATCGGGTACCTCCGAAGAGGAGGAGCCTGATCCTCCAGAAAAAAAAATTGCAATTTTTTTTGAAAAAAATCATTGTATTAAAAAAACAGAAAAAAATTGTCGGAAATTTTTTTTTGTCGGACGGCGGCAACGGGTACCTCGGAAAAGGAGCCTGATGTCACGACCCATTTTCATGAATCGCGACCGGCGCTAGGGTATGGGTAATATAGTACCAAAACTCGTAGCTTGCCTTTCAATTAACATATAAACACATAAACCTGCAGAAAATCAATGCTCGGGGGCAACCGAGACTTCAGTCTAAATCTAGCTGTTATAATATTTAACAGTTAATAAAACATGCTTATCCAATTCCGAGTCTAAAATAGATTTATCATAAACCAATGTAAATAATATAACATGCCAAAGCAATATAACCAGTCGAACCAATCCGACAAAATATATAATAATAATAAAGACGTCTAGTTACTACTGCGGTCTAAGAATAAAACAGTTTTACAGTTTATCAAAAATAAATGGAACCTCCGAGGAAAAGTAAATGCGGAGATCACCAGACTCTCTCAGATCATAACCCTGGGAAAAATTGGGAAAACAACGGGATCATATATACTGAGATAAGTTTATACCACTATCTATATTTATTAAGTGGAAAACCCTTAAAATCGTTTAAAACATTTAATAGCGATATTACGAATAATAGTTGGAACCCTAATCCACAATTCTAAATAAATATCATAATCCAATAGGTCTGGTCCCGAGAGCTGAGTTACACCGAGTTACCACTGACCACACTTATACCAGAGTCCCGAGAGCTGAGCTACACCGAGTTACTCTACTTGGTCCCGAGAGCTACGCTCACACCGAGTTACCACATTTCCATATATAACTTACCCAGATCAATACCGGTGCGCACGCAGTCCTAATGATGCCCATTAGGTAGCATGTTCCAACTAGAAGCCATAATATAAAAACAGTTCGAAATATACGTACAGTATATATATTTAATATTAAAATAACAATTTACTTAATAAAGCGGTAAATAGTAAGTACAAACTCACTGTTTGCTAATCCACATGAATACCGGCAAGTAACTAATCCTGGTTCCCCTCTGGAGCACGAACAATAGACGGATCTAGACAAATAAAATAATTATTAAAAACAGACCCTAACTCTAGAGAGTACTAGACACCACATAGGAATAGCACAAATAACACGTCGGAATAATACAAGCCAGAACACACAAAAATACCCATTAGGTAATAAAGCCCAATAAATATAAGTCTATTGAGTTCTCGCTTTAAAATCTAATTTATAAATATTATTTAATAATCTTTAAATAATAATTAAATTTCCAAATAGTGGGTTAATCGAGTTATCATTAACTACCAAGCTAACCTCACTTGTCGGGTGAACCAAGTCTAACCCGACTCAAAACATTTATTACTATAAACCCGAGTTTATATTTAGAAAACAATTCAATGAAATAATAATCCATTTTAAAAACGGAACTCAATAACTTCAATTTTAAGTAACCCAAAAATCTACTCATTTTAAGTTTAATAAAATTTAGAGACTAAATTGTACTTTAGCCAATTAGGGACTAAACTGTACTTTTGCCAATTAGGGACTAAATTGTACTTTTGCCAAATTGATATCCAAAATTAATTTTATTGCTTTTGTTTATAATTAAAACAAAATATAAGGTTACTACCCAAAAACTTAATTAAATAAGTTTTAAAAATATTTAGGGGCTAAATTGTAAATTAGCCAATTTAAACCAATTTGAAATTAATTATAATTATCCGAGTAATTATATTAGCTTAATTTATAAATACCCATCGTTTAAATATATTATTTATAACATATCTAAATTCAAAGTTATTATTACACAGATTCAATTTATAATAACTAAAGGAACTCATTTGTTTTAGTCAAGATAATTTGATAATCAAGTTGGCTATTTAGCCATCTTCTCATTTCAAACAGGGCAACCAAACCCGCCAAGCATGAACTCTCCATTTCCACCATTTTTAAACTAACCTCATGCTTTTAAATCAAGAATTCAACTCCCAAAACTTAATCAATTAATCAAGACTACAATCAATCCATATCCTTAATCATAATCTAACAATAACTCAATTCACAACCATTGTAACAGTGACGACGAAACAAGGAAACACGTTCATGGAGCCGAGGTTGAATACCATAACACCAAACCGAAACAAACGTTCTAGTTAATTAACAACTAACATTCCGGGCTATTCTTGATTACTGACATAACAAAATCACAGCCAAACAAGCAAATCCATTCGGCAGTAACATCAAATATCAAGAACAGGTAAGGCAATTCCAAAAACGGAAATTGTCCGGCGATTGAAATGAGATCGATAGCGTACCGTTCAACGAAAATGAGGTGGGGAATCGAAGGTACGCGAGTCTAGATCGTCTGAAAACAAACGGTTTTGATTTCGATCTAGAAACGAATGAGAACGATCAGAAATACGCAATGCCGTTCGAAAGTAAAATCTGAAATTTCAAAACAACTTACCGTTGATTTTCAGCAAACTTCAAGAGTGATTTTGATCAGCGAATCTTCAGAGAATTGGATGAACAATGGCAGCTAGGGTTAGCTTGCAGCAAGGAGAAGAGATTAGGGTTGGAGTTTCGTCATTTAAAGGCTCCATAACGGAGAAATAAATCTCCAAACTACCCCTCCCCCCCCCCCCCCCCCCGCAAGGCCCATTGCTGGTCTCGTACGAGACCAGCAAAAAGGCCTTTGTTCTCGTTCGAGAACCACGTTCTCGAACGAGAACAAAGAGAATTAACACAGGTCTCGAACGAGACCTGTGTTATTTCGAACGGGAAATAAAGCCAATTTCCCTTGGGCCAAATGGAGTTGATTAATTTTCTTGGGCCCAAGGCTAACCCAATGAACTAACTTGAACCGACAACCAATTTCGAATAATTTCAAAACACTCGGAACCACGTCGGAAATTACAAAAAAAATAAATTAAAATTTTACGGGATATTACATTATCCTCCAATTCAAAAAAAAATATCAAACAAAATATGTGGATTAAAAAAATTCAAAAAATATTTCCGTCTGATGGCGGCAAAGGGTGCCTCGAAAGAGGAGGAGCATAATCCTTCAGAAAAAAATTTAGAAAAATAATTTTCCGAAAAAATTACCGTCGGACAGCGATGGCGGGTATCTTGAAAGGAAGAAACACTCTTCCACCGGAAAATATTTTTTCGAAAAAACAATTCGGAAAAATATTGGCCGGATAAAATTTTCAATTTCTTCTCAATTCGAATCGGGTTACAGTCGATTTTCGACTGAACTAATTCAATCAGTAAATTTTTAATATAATAAAGATAATGAGATTTTTTTTGAAATCTATGGGTTGTAGGAGTTATTTTAAATCCTCAACTTTGTATGTGTTACAATTAATTTGAATTTGACTCAAATCCAAATTCAACAAATTTTACAATCGAAACAAAAGATTTGTCATACAGTTATTCAAGTGCAGCAGCATTGTGCATTGGTGGATTTCAAGTTTAGCTCAAGATCAGTCTAGTTGTTGCAGCATTGGATTCTTCTTGAAGCATTGAATTCCTCTCTGACTTGGATTCATGAGCTGGCATTCTGATCTTCTCAGCATGAGGAGCATGTTGCTGATGTGGCATATCAGCAAGGAGCATGTGTATTTGATCAACAACTGCTTTGTAACAGATTAGATTCTTTTTCTGTTTTGTTTCTAAAATAACTGCTTCTCCTTCACTTATAAAAGGAATCAACAGTTATTTTCTCTGTAATCTTTTTCACATCAATAAAGAGATTGCTTTGTTTTACAACATGGTATCAGAGCTTTTTGCTCTTATTTTCCTTCATTTTCTCGTTCTTTCTTAGCTGCCAAACAACTTTAATCCATGAAATCTTGAGATCTTCTCCTGTTTTTCCTCAAATCTTGAGGTTTTATTTCTCTTTCAGAGTTCATATCTCTTTTATTGATTAAAATTTGATCTTTAAATCTGCATTTTCAACAAGAAAATGGCTTTTAGGCAAGAAGAAGTCATGTCGAGCCCTTACTTTATGCATCCAGGTGAGAATCCCTCTCTGGTGCTTGTTTCAGCCTTATTGAATGGTGGAAATTATCACAAGTGGTGTAGGTCTATGAGAATGTCTCTGATCTCAAAGAACAATTTCAAGTTTAGATGATGCTAGCTTTAAAATATGGGAAAGGTGTAATACTATGGTCATGTCTTGGCTATATCGTGTTGTTTCTTCTACAATAGCAGAGAGTATTTCGTGTTTGGATACTGCTCTTGAAATTTGGGATGATTTGAGAGATAGATTTTCTCAAGGTGATAGTTACAGAATAGGAGATTTGCAGGAAGAGATTTTCACTTTTCAGCAAGGTACACTTTCAATCACTGAGTATTACACTCATTTGAAAACTTTGTGGGATGAATTAAAGAGTCTGAGGCCATTACCTAATTGCAGTTGTGTTCCAAAATGTTCATGTGGAATTTTAGTTAATATGAAGAGTAATCTTTCCAATGACTAAGTGATAAGGTTTTTGAAAGGGCTTAATGATAATTTTGCACAAGTCAGGTCACATATTTTAATGAGTGAATCATTGCCTCATATCAACAAAGTTTTTTAATTAGTTATCTTGCATGAGAGGCAGATAATGACTCCAAAACAATCCACTGAGGTGAATGCTTTTACAGCAAAAGGCATGGTTCAGAATCAATTTGATTTCAATTCCAGTCCATTTGATGATGATCAAGGCTCAACCTATGAGTCAAATGTCAACTATGTTAGAGGAAGAGGAACTCCTTTCTACAGAGGACCTTACAAGAAACCTGGATATGGGAATTTTCAATCAAACAAGCTCAAATTATGTTCACATTGTGGATATTCAGGACATACAGTGGATATTTGCTATAGAAAACATGGATTCCCACCTGGCTACCAATCAAAATATAAAGGAGAAGGATCTCAGTCAAATCCAGTGAATTGTGTTGACACAAGGACACAGGAAATGAACATTGAGACAATGAATTCTGACTATAATGGTCACAGGAACTATCCTATGCAAGGAAGTTCAAATTTTGCTGACAATGTTAATACAGGTTCTTCTATAAGTGATGTTTATCATTTTACACCAGAGCAATACCAGAAGATCATGGCACTGATCCAGCCACACAGCTCAAATGATAACTCACATGTCAACTCTCTCATTTCAAATTTCAGACCTCAGCCTGGAAAACCAGGTATTGTTTGTTCTTGCCAAAACAGTATAAAAAACATATAGGAATGTTTGGATCTTAGATACTGGTGTTACAGACCACATTCTCTGCAATTTTGATTACTTTACTGATTCAAAACCAGTTTGTAATGTCAATGTTAAACTACCAAATGGAGAACTCATACCAATTACACATATAGGTTCTGTGAAGCTAAATGATGATCTGACCTTAAGTCATGTGTTATATGTGCCTACTTTCAACTTCAATCTTATATCAGCCAGTAAATTGACTGATAATAGAGAAGTTTGTCTGATTGTCCATCATGATTCCTGTTTCATCCAGAATCTTCAATCCTGGAAGAGGATTGGATTAGCTAAGAAGAGTGAAGGATTGTACTTACTGCTCCAAAAGAAAGAAATTTGCAGGCTACCTAAGGATGCAGTTAGAGTAAATAATGTTGCAGTTAACATTTCTGACAATGTATGGCATTATAAACTTGGCCACTTATCTTCAAAAGTGTTGAAATGTATGCAGAGAATTGATTCTTCTATTGTAGATTCAATAAAAGGGGCATGTGATGTGTGCCATTATGCCAAACAAAGGAAATTATCCTTCCCTGTAAGTACTTCAACATATGAATCTACTTTTGATTTGATACATGTAGATATTTGGGGTCCAGTATCAACAGCTTCTATCAATGGCTTTCACTATTTTCTCACATTAGTTGATGATCACTCTCGTTTCACCTAGTTGTTTCTGATGAAGCATAAATCAGAAACAAGGACTATAATGTCTAATTTTGTTAACTATGTCAAAACTCAGTTTTCAAAACAAATAAAGGTGATTAGATCAGACAATGGTCTAGAGTTTATGGATAATGCTTTCTATTCAACTCATGGCATTGAACATCAGACAACCTGTGTATATACCCCACAGCAAAATGGCATAGTTGAAAGAAAACACCAGCATATCCTAAACATAGCAAGAGCTCTCAAATTTCAAGCTTCTCTTGACATCAATATCTGGAGCTACTGTGTTCAGCATGCTGCATATCTTATTAACAGAACATCATCTTCTGTCATTAAGAACAAGACACCATATGAGCTGCTATATGATAAAATGCCTGTTTTGAATCATTTAAGAGTCTTTGGAAGTCTTAGTTATGCAAGCACAATTAGAGTTAACAGATCAAAGTTTGATACAAGGGCTTTGAAATGTATTCTACTTGCCAAAATCAACAAAGGGGTATATTATGTATTGTTTGAGTTCACAGGAGATTTTGGTTTCAAGAAATGTCATTTTTTATGAGCATATATTTCCTTATAACTCTAATCCTCAACCTACCACTTCACAAACACCTCAACATCTGGACTATGATCTTTACTTACCAGAACATCAAAGTTCTTTGCCACCTAGTCCAGATGCTTCTTTAAATACCTCACCTCCTTCTTCACCCTGGAGATCAAATCCTTCTCCTTTACCTCCCAACACCACAGAGTCTTTATTCACCAATAATGATTTTCCAGAATTGAGAAAATCAACAAGACAAAAACAAATCCCTTCTTATCTAAAAGACTACACCTATTCTCTTCCATCTTCTCTTCAAAAACCTACCACAAGTCCACATATCATATCCAATGTTTTATCATATGCTCATTTATCTCCTGCTCATAGACAGTTTGCTCTGAATATTACATCAACAGTTGAGCCAAAGACTTTTAATCAGGCTATCAAATATGATTGCTGGAAAGATGCAATGGAAACTGAGCTGCAAGCCTTAGAGAGGAACAAAACCTGGATTGTCACAGATTTACCACAAGGCAAGGAACCCATAGCTTGCAAATGGGTGTACAAAACAAAGTTTAAATCAGATGGAAGTATAGAAAGGTATAAAGCAAGGCTTGTTGCAAAGGGGTACAATCAACAAGAGGGATTAGACTACTTAGACACTTTCTCACCAGTTGTTAAAATGACCACAGTGAGGACCATGCTTGCTTTAGCTACAGTCAACAATTGGCATTTGCAGCAACTTGATATAAATAATGCATTTCTCCATGGAGATTTGCAAGAGGATGTTTACATGACTATTCCACCTGGATTTGCTTCTGTTGGTCCTAATAAAGTCTGTAAGTTGCAAAAGTCCCTCTATGGGTTAAAGCAAGCTAGCAGACAATGGAATGCAAAGCTTTCTGCTGCTCTCATTGCTCAGGGATTCAAGGTTTCAGTAGCAGATCCTTCTCTTTTTATCAAAAGAACAGGTGCTCATTTCACAGCATTGTTGGTTTATGTTGATGATTTGATAGTAACAGGCAATGATTTAGCTGCTATTGATAATATAAAGTCCTTTTTACATGCTACTTTTAGCATTAAGGACCTTGGTCAACTCAAATACTTTCTTGGTCTTGAGGTTGCAAGATTTCAGAAAGGCATTACTTTGTGTCAAAGAAAGTATGCTTTGGATTTACTTTTTGATATGGGGTTTATTCATGCAAAGCCTGTGCCTACACCCATGGTAAATTCAAAGAGATTGCATAAAGAAGATGGTCCTTTATTACAAAACAATACTGAGTTCAGACAGTTAATAGGCAAGTTATTGTACTTATGTGTTACAAGGCCAGATCTATCATTTGCAGTCCAACAATTGTCACAATTTTTGGACTGTCCTACTACTATACATTTAGTTGCTGCTCATAGAGTACTGAGGTACTTGAAGTCTGCTCCTGCCAAAGGATTGTTCTTTTCTGCAACTTCTGATTTGAGTCTGAAAGCCTTCTCTAATTCAGACTGAGCAGCATGTCTTGACACAAGAAGATCCATATCTCGATATTGTGTATTTCTAGGCAACTCCTTAATCTCTTGGAGATCAAAAAAGCAGAGTACAGTGTCCAGAAGCATCTCTGAAGCTGAATATAGAGCATTGGCTGTGTTGACTTGTGAACTTCAATGGATCAAGTATCTTCTGCATGATTTTTCTCTTCCTCAAACAACACCTGCTCAGTTGTTTTGTGATAACCAATCAGCTATTCAATTAGCTCACAATCCAGTTTACCATGAACGTTCAAAACACATTGACATTGACTGTCATTTGATAAGAGAAAAACTGGCTCAGGGTCTTATTCATCTCTTACCTGTTCATACTTCTAAACAGTTGGCAGATTGTCTGACTAAACCATTGCCACCGGCTTCTTTTACTTACTCCATTTCCAAGCTGGGCATATTGGACATCTATGCTCCAGCTTGAGGGGGGGGGGGGGGGTCATACAGTTATTCAAGTACAGCAGCATTGTGCATTGGTGGATTTCAAGATTAGCTCAAGATCATTCTAGTTGTTGCAGCATTGGATTCTTCTTGAAGCAATGGATTCCTCTCTGACTTGGATTCATGAGCTGGCATTCTGATCTTCTCAGCATGAGGAGCATGTTGCTGATGTGGCATATCAGCAAGGAGCATGTGTATTTGATCAACAACTGCTTTGTAACAGATTAGTTCTTTTTCTGTTTTGTTTCTAAAATAACTGCTTCTCCTTCACTTATAAAAGGAATCAGCAGTTATTTTCTCTGTAATCTTTTTCACATTAATAAAGAGATTGCTTTGTTTTACAACAATTTGGCTTAAAAAATCCAATAAATTTTACAATCTAAACAAAGAATTTGGCTCAAATCTAAATCCAAATCCAAATTCAAATTCGAATCCATCTTTATTCAAACGGACCCTAAAAAAAATTTGATGAGGAGGAAACTAATGAGCAACAGTAGTAGAAGCTACCACATCAAGACTCGTTCGTCTAAGATCCCTACCAGCACAAAGCGGAGAGGACCACTCCGCCAGCTGCTCACTAGCACGCCTAAAGATTTAAAGGTGGAAATTTTTACACTCCACCCAATTATACTATGAACGAAGGATCACTTTACCCCCTCAACTTGACACAAAATATCAAAAACGTCCAAATTGAGAAAATCGGATCACTTTTACCCTGAACTTAACAAAACCGGTACAAAAATACCCCTATACTGACGTGGCACCTTCATTGGAGAGTGAGATTCTAATTAATTATAATCTACTCTAATTAATTATATTTAAACACTAATTAATCATAGTTAAACTCTAATTACTCTAAGGGCTTTTTTGAACTTTTTTCTAAAAAAAATTAAATTTTTTTCCAACTACGGCGAGGAGGAATAGCCTCCTCGCCGGAGATGAGCTGTTGCTCCGGAGCAGCAGCTCCGCTCCTCGCGTACCTCGCCTGAGGAGCGATTTGCTCCTCAGGCCAAGAGCAGTGCTCCTCGCGAAAACGAGGAGCAGATCTGCTCCTCGTTTTGACGAGGAGCACGATGGACATACCCATCTGGATTTGTTCATCAATTTGATGAACATACCCACGGGTATGTTCATTAAATTTTTGATGAACATTGTTCATCTATTTGATGAACAGAACACAGGTCTGTTCCTCAAATCAGACCCACGGGTCTGTTCATAAAATCAGACCCACGGGTCAGATCATCAAATCAGACCCATAGGTCTATTTCTAATTTAAAAAGAAATTAATTTTTTTATTAAAATTTTAGTTTTTAAAAAATAATAATAATATTGAGGGTTAATTTGTTATATGAATAAAACTTATGTGTTAAATTGTTATATATATAAATTTTGGAGTGTTAATTTGTTATTTTAAGTTTTAAATTAAAACGATTCAATTGTTTTTTTTTTTTAATTTTTAACATTAAACAAAAATTAGGACCATTCTAAACCTTTTTCTATTAAAAACTACCTTAAAAAACTACTTTTGAAAACCGGAGAGTCTATCTCACTTTCTTAGGTGAGAGTGGGGAGGGGGTTTTTAACCCGATTTTGCCAAGTTCAGGGTAAAAGTGATCTCTTTTTGTCAATTTGGACGTTTTTGATACTTTATGCCAAGTTGAGTGGGTAAACTGATCCTTCGTTCATTATATTATATATACTCCAATTTTCCTTTCTTAATTTTCAGGGATAATTACTAAAACCCCTCCTGAAATAAGACCTAACTAATTAAGTCCTTCCTCACGTTTTAAAAATATAAAATTTATCCCTTAACATTTGCTCAAATTCACTAACACTCCCCTTCGTTAGTTAATGATGTTAGTTTACTTAGTCAAAGGATCAAATTGTTTAAAATAATATTCATTTAAACTTTAAACTTATTTTTCTTCACTTAACTTCAAAAAAATTATAAAAATCAAATTAACTTTAAAAAATTATTAAATTATAAGTTGACTTTTTTAAAAATTGAGAATTTATTCTTTATTTAGTACGTTAATAATCAATTTCTTTGTAGAAAATTATTAATACATAAGATTCAAAAAATATATATTTTTATAATTATTTAGTACAAATAAATTAATAGTCAACCTATAAATAAAAAATAAATATTATTTTTCCAAAATCAACTCCTAATTTTATAATGTTTTAAATAATAATAATAATAAGTATTATTATTATTATTGTTAAAAGAATATGTAAATTTAAAATAAAATAAAATTATAGTTGATAAATTATGATTTTAAATATAATTATAAATAATT
The DNA here is from genome assembly GCF_937616625.2 of Mercurialis annua. Taxonomy (NCBI): domain Eukaryota; kingdom Viridiplantae; phylum Streptophyta; class Magnoliopsida; order Malpighiales; family Euphorbiaceae; genus Mercurialis; species Mercurialis annua. The sequence continues at coordinate 76,044,568 of NC_065572.1, read as the reverse complement.
TTTTAGATTTTATTTTGATTTTTATGATTCTTTGAAGTTCTATGATAGAAAAATTAGTTCGGAGATTAAAATGAACCTTATTTTAAGCAGTTTGATCCTTTAATTAAATCAACTAATACCAATAACTGACGGAGGGGGGTATTAGTGAATTTGAGCAAACGCCCGGGGGAAATTTTATATTTTTAAAATGTAACAAGGGACTTAGTTAGTTAGGCCTTACCTTAGTTTTTTTTTTAGTAATTATCCCTACTTTTGAATGACTTTGTTACCCTTAATTATTTTATTTTATTTTGATATATCTATTTAGAGAAATACGTATATTACATTTTGACCTCTAATTTTTTTGTACAATTCACTGCTATGAAAAAGGATGTAATCATTGATACTATAAAATTATGGCACTTCATTTTTCTTATGATTAGTTTATGTTTTTTTTTATAAAATTATAAATAAATGTATTGTATTTTTATTTCAAATGTTTAAAAGTTTTTATGCATTTTATAATTGTTTGTGGCTTATATATAATTTTATATTTTTGAAGTTGTATGAAAATTTATATATCATTTGTCCAAAATTATGGGTGCATATAAAGAGAACAAACAATTTATTTCCTAAAATATTAAAAAATTATATATATGTTTTATGTAAATTAACAAAATATTATATTATGCTATGTATATGGAGTGTTTTTATAAAAAAAAGTGTATTGTCGTTTAGTTGATTCATTTTAAAAAATATAAAATAAATTATTATTTTAACATATGAGTTTATAAGATTAAAAAATGAAAATGAATGAAAAGTAAACAAAATTGTTTGTAACTAAAAGTTAGTATTTATTAAATAAAATTATGTTATTCCCAGATTCTTTTATGTGAAATCAAAGAGTTACCGAAATTATACTGTATTCGAGAAAATAATTACATGACATTTAGTAAAAGAGAAATAGTTTTAAAAAAGGATAGTAAAATCATTAACAATTGAAAAGTGCGAAATTGGAGAGCAATTATTAATAAGTGGAGTGCAAAATTCAATTTCTTTTATTTTTAATTCATTTAAAATTATCAATAACAATAATATTTTTATTAAATAATTTAAAATAATGAAAATTCAAATATATTACTTTCATGACAAAGTTGGATAATTTATTTGCGAAATAAACGAAGATAAATAGAACAAATCAAATAAAAAATTCTTACATTTTATTTACCTTTTTAGTCTATTTGTTTTGAATCAAATAAACTAAGTTTGTATTTTATTTTTAGTGCTTTCTACGCTTATTTAGAAATAATTTTATGTTCTTTCATTATTTATAAAAAATATAAATAAATTAAAGTCATTTTCAATTTACAAGTATATTTTTAAAAGGAGAAATTGTCATAATAAAAGCATAGAAAGCCAAACCCAACTCTTTATCTATACTATATATAAAAGCACAGATGGGGGGGGACAGGCAAATTTACTGAATAATCCTTTTCAGTTTATTACTAAATAAAGGTTTTATAGTCATTAACTAATTAGTTATTTAATTAATCACTATTGTAATTAAAGTCCTAAATAGAATAAGTACCTAAATTATCTCTAATTAAAAAATAACTAAATTGTCTCCAAATTAGTAGGACTACCTATCTTTTAGTTTGATTGAACTACAAAATTAAAATACTATATTTGGTCAATAGTTAATTATCTAATTATGGTTATTACAAAACTAAAAAAAAATTAATAACTGAATATATTATATTTACTTTTATAAAAATTCTTAACTAATTTAATATTAATTATAAATAAAAATTGATATAATTATAATAAATTTACTAATATGTTCATTGACGAGTTACGTTACGAGCCACGTGCATAGCACGTAATGCAGTCATTAACTAATTAGTTATTTAATTAATCACTATTGTAATTAAAGTCCTAAATAGAATAGGTACCTAAATTATCTCTAATTAAAAAATAACTAAATTGTCTCCAAATTAGTAGGAATACCTATCTTTTAGTTTGATTGAACTACAAAATTAAAATATTATATTTGGTCAATAGTTAATTATCTAATTATGGTTATTACAAAACTAAAAAAAATTAATAACTAAATATATTATATTTACTTTTATAAATTTTTTTAACTAATTTAATATTAATTAAAAATAAAAAATTGATATAATTAAAATAAATTTACTAATGTGTTCATTGACGAGTTACGTTACGAGCCACGTGCATAGCACGTAATGCGAAACTAGTATTTAAAAAAAACACGTGTATAATATTAATTGTTAACTACCTCTCCATTACTTCCTTATTTTTAGGAGAAAAACTCACTTGTTTTCGACTTTTTTCATTGTCTTCTACATGAAAGCTTCATATTCCAAAATTTTTCTTTCTATATTTCTTGATTGGCATGACAAACTACTTCCCATTTTAGACAAATTTTCAAGACCCAAAAATCTAAATCATTCCTGGAAAGTTTTTTTTGCTTGCTTGGTTTCTTTATGTAGACTTTAAACTATTCTCAGTGCATAAAAATATTGATAAAGCAGAAAAGGTCTCATGTTTCTGAGTTTGTTCAGTAAATATAATGTTGGCGAATCATAGTGATTGTTACTTCTGTTCTTATTTGGTGATTGTGTATTATTCCATCATTTTTTAAAATAACAACCAAATATAATAATAAAAAAAATAAATTGAAAATTAAAAAAAAAATTATATAATTATAAAAACAAATAAATTTAGAGAGTCCATTGAGTAGAGGTTAAATTTTTACTCTCTATTATTAAAGATGCTCTTTATTTATTTAAAGATGCTCTTTATAATAGAGAGCATTGTTGGAGATGCTCTTAGAATGATACGTGCGATGGGAGTGTTACAAGTGTATGTGTAATGTTACCTGATTGGATGAGAGAGAGAAAATATGTACCGCCCCACCACCATCCCAAAACAAGGCTAAATCCATCTAGAGGCTCTTATACTATATCATTTTTGTTCAAAAAATCTCCGTACTATTTTTTTTGTTCTTCAAGTCCCTCTACTTACATAATTTTTGATTTTTAAGTCCTTTTTTGGTTTTTTCCAGTCCCTTTACTTACAATTTTTTTGTTCCTCCAGTCCCTCAAAAGGACCTAAAAATCGGAATTTTACCAAGTACAGGGACCTGAAAAACAAAAAAATAGTATAAGGGCTTTTTGAACAAAAATAATATAATACAAGTGCCTCTAGATGGATTTAGCCCCAAAACAACAATAAACTTATAGAGTCCCGTCAAACCAAAATTAGAAGAAAGATCCATTTAGAAACTCTTATATTTTATCATTTTTATTCATGAATCTTATTATTCACTTTCAATCTTTTTTATCCTTCTACTACTATTATTTGAATCTTAAAGTTCTCATTTGAACAGAATTTGACAAGTGTATCTCATTTGCTGTTAGTGAATGTCTAAAAAACATTTTAATATAATTGATGTCCTTAAAAACCTCTTAAATAAAAATGGTATAAATAAAAAAAATATAGTATAAAAAAAAATTAAAATAGTTAAATGTATATATTGGACCCTCATGTTTGGTTCGGTTTTGAATTTGAATATAATTAACTTTTTTTACGATAGAGGTATTTAACATCATAAAAAAAAATTCATAACAGACGCTCTTAACCTAAAATGCCACATGTCTGTTAGTTATTGGCCTATTTAGCACTGACGTATTAGGTTCGATGGTTCACATTGGCCAGTCACTAACGACACATGGCATTTTAAGTTCGGAAGGTCCGATGTGATTTTTTTTTATAATATTAAGTATCTTTATCGGAAAACAAAATTCATTAAATTCTAAATTTAAAACCGAACCAAAGGTGAGAATCCTACATATACATTTATAAAAATTGTTAGTATGGGTATTTTTTATATGAATTTTATTTATAATTCTTACATACATAAATTTGTACCATAAGATTTCAGTGAGACTGAACACACTTGTTAAATTCTATCCGTAAAGGACGTTGAAATCAGAATAATGGTAATAGAGAGACATAAAAATTGAAAGTGGATGTTAAGAATCTTGATACAATTAAGGCCTAATTAATGCCTTAAAATCCTCTGACTTTTTAACCCCTTTTTAATCTTATCTTAACGTTGAAAACTTGTCAATTTTACCCTATTTTGTATTTTTGTGTTTCAATTGTACTCTGAAATATTAAATTAACGTCTTTTTCATTTGGAAAAAATTTAAAAACATTCTTCATGTCTGGTATATATTAATTGTATTATTTTTAAAAGTTATTTAAATTTAGTTAAATTAATTAAGAATTTAAATTAGTATTAATTTGATTATGATTTTTAGTTAGTTTTTAAAAATAAAGGACTTATTTGTACTTTTTTAAATAAAAAAATAATTTAAGTACAAAAAATTAACAAAAATTAAAAAAAATGGGATACAATTGAAAACGGAAAATTTAAAAGTGGGTAAAATTAATAACTTTTTAACGTCGGGATGAATTAAAAAAAAGTTTAAAAATGAGGAGTTTTTGAGTGATTAAGCCTAAAATTAGTATAGTATAGACACCTTGAAATAAGTTTAGCCAAAATTAAACTACCTTTTCGTTTCAACTTGATTGGCTGCCTTCTTTAAGATACATCACAAGTCAAACAATGTAGATTAAAAGAAAAGGTATCCATACATGAGTGTTCAGAGTCGTTTCCAGATTCTCAGCTGTTTTTATATCTGGGATCGAGAAATTTTGAAACTAAATTTAATGATGGATTTTAAATCCATTGCTACATCCAATTAAATAATTAGCGAGAGAAATTATTTGAGAACTTAGCGGCGAATTTAAAATCCGTCGATAAAAAAATTAGCGATGGAAATTGAATCAGTTCTAATTTCCATCGCTAAATGACTATTTTCTTTAGTAGTGATAGGTTTATTATTATTTTTTGCCTATATTAAACTTAGTAAAACAAAGAGAAATAATAAATATAATTAAGTTCAGACACTGTATACTTTTACAAAGAAATTCGGTTAAATTTGATTTTAATTGCTTGCATAAATCCAAAATCATGAGAAAAAAAATAGCAAGTGTTGGAAAAAGAATTTAATTTTTTTTTGAGAAAAAAAAAAGAATTTATACTGCATTGCGGATAACTAGTAGTCCATGTCCTTTTCTAACTGAAACTGATAGTGCTTTAATTTAATATGTATACTAGCAAAATGACCAAGCGTTGCCTTGGCCTTCTATCAGCGATAAAATAATTAGTATTGAATTAATATAAATTAAATAATAAAACATTTATTTAGTAAAATAATTTTTAATAACAATCATAACAATGTTAATTTTATTATACATAATTTTATCAAAATTTGATATTTTTTATGATGCGTGTTTATATTTTAGCAGTTTAAAATACGAACTATCATTTTTTTAATTAAAACACCATACAATTTATTAATAAAAAATATTGATATAAATATTATAATAATAGCTATGCAAATATTTTTAATTAAAAATTATTTGATATTTTATATTATAAACTAAATTTTTTAATATTTTTATTTATTCTGAACTGTCTATCAACTTAGGCTAGAAGGAATATTTTATTAACATTATTAGAAAACGTCCTAAAAAAAGCAGTAGAGGTTTCTTAAAAATTATAAAGGACATGTTTTGCTAATAAAAATGAAATATAAAAAATTAAAATTAAAAATTAAGGATCATAAAATAATTTTAAAAACTTATAGAACACAAATGAGACATATTTACAATGAAACTCTTAAATTTTTATATTCAGCTAACGCGCCTGTAGTATACTCAATAATTAGCATTTTTGGTATAAATATCTGAATTCTATTATTGACTGTGATATCAATATTTTTACTTAAAAGATTTTAAAGTTCAAAAAAAATTGTTAAATAAAATAGGTAATATATGTTGGATTTTTTAAACAATAGCACAATACATTTAAATTTAATATATAAAATATTAGTATAATAAATTTATATTGCTAATAAAATTTATTAGTTTTTTATTAGTAATTTTATATTTTCTTGATGAATAAAAAAAGATACAATCTCCATTTTTGTAATAGCCTTTTATTTCCTTATCTTTGTTCCCACGCTAAGTCTAACTCTCAGATTATTCATAAAGAATTAAAAAAAAAAGACACTCAGATTTGTTATTTTTAGCATTTCACATATTAAGGATAAAATTTCCTTATATCCACGTGTTACTTACTTAAGATGTGAAATGTCAACTGTTATTTAATTAAGATCTTCCTACGTGGTAAACGGCAACCTTTTTATTAGGAACGACAATTATTATTATGTGTCGGTTAGGTTTTACATAAATTCCTTTAAGTCGTTTGGATATTATGTCGTTTGTTCCTTAACTTTAATGTATAGTATAATTGATGATTTTTGTTTTGCAAGTGTTGCATAACACGTGTGTGTGAAGCTATTATTTTCTCAAGATTACAATACCGTGAAGAAGAGGAAATTTGGAATTGAAAAGAAAATAGCTGGTTATAGTTTATTAATTAATTAATTGATTTTGAGAACATAAAAACCGAATTGAAGTATATACAAACCAAAAGTATATATCTATCCGTTTCTTTGAATTGAAAACAAAAACTCGTATATGTCTAACTATAGAAACTATAGGAGCAACTTTGTTGGGATGGAGGGAGTAATCTTGATGATCAGTCCGGGGAAAACATCATCCGGATCATGAATATGCGGGTTCTGCTCAACGATAAACGGGTCACCGCACTTGTCGCTGATGGTGTGAAGAGTCTCTCCCTCCCCAACAACATAAATTTCATCACAAGGTCGATCCACAAACTGCGTTGCTTTCATAGAAGAAGAAGACGAGGAACTCTCCAGTAATATTAGACCTAACAGAAGCATAGCGCAGTAACATGAAGCTGCATCAGCTATTGCTACATAAATTCTCATCTTCTTCTGTTTTTCTCTTCAACTGCAGGATATCAGAAAAAGAGAGACAGATGGACTGATTTATAGATCAATAATATATTTATCTTAATTAATTATTTGGATATATATGGACGTTTGCTTTGGGAGGAAAGGAAGTTGGGTTCAAATCAAACAACACGGCGACGTGTAATATGGTTATAACTTTTAAGCACTCAAATATTGGGTCTATTTTGTTTTTATATAAAACCATAATTCTCAAGTTTTCTTTCTTTTTAAAAAGTATAAAAAAGACTCTCGACTTTCCTCAAAAATACATATCAATCTTTTTATTTTTTTAACATAATTAAGCTCTCATACTTTTAAAATTGAACGATTAAACTCTCGTCATTTTAAAATCAAACAAATAAACCCCTTTAACTTACTTTTTGGACATTTATCCTTTCAAATTTTCAGTAATATTTTAAACATTAATTTTTTTTTTAATTTTTTTTATATGATTATGAGAGACATGTCAGCTATTAACGAGTGTTTCTGATAGTGTTAAACGAAAGCGGTTATTTGTTCTATTTGAAAATAAAAAGGGCTTAATTGTACCCAAGAAAAATAAATAGACTTATTTGTACTTTTGTGAGAACTACGAGGATTTTTTGTATATTTTGTCTTTTTTCCATGGCAATTTCAAATTTGTATATAATAAAGTAAATAGAAATGAGACACTACAAGAAATTTTATATTTAATAACAATAATTTTGCAGGTAATTTTTTTACTGTTAAAAAATATTTTGCAGTAATAATTTTGAAAGTTGTTGCTATTAGTTAAGTCATATCAGCATTTTATAATAAATTTTATTACCAATTACTTAAAACAACATTTTATTAGCAGTAACATGCCACTTTTTTTTGTTGCTATACGTTATTAGTAATAATTTTAGCATTATTAGCAGTAAAAAAATGTACTGCAAATTTTAGTATTTTTTTATAGTGAGATGAAGTAATAAACATAAATAAGGTAACGTTTTTACAACATATATTAGTTCATTAAGCAACTTAATATGGTGGATAAAATTTTAGGTTTATATTTGGTTAGCATCAATGATACGTTTGAAGCTAAGCAGTGTTTGGTAGCATATGGGCAACAGGTAATTGGTTCTTCAACACTAAACTTATAAGGCCTAATTATTTAAAAATCACTCACCTTATAACTCTTTTTCATTTATACCACGACCTAGGAAAATTTTTATTTGTACCCTATTTTTGATTTTTATGTTTCGTTTGTACCTCAAGAGTAATTTTTTTGATAATTTAATTAATTTAAAGATGAAAATATTAAAAACAAGATACATAAATGATTATCGTTAACGTTTTATTAGAATATAGGTTAAAAATGAAGGACTAATTTAAACTTTTTTCAAAAGAAAATAGGTCAATTCAACTCATTAGGTAGAGATGAAACATAAAAGTTAAAAATAAGGTACAATTGAAAATTTTCCTAGGTCATAGTATAAATGAAAAAAATTTACAAGGTTGGTGGTTTTTAAGTAATTAAACAAACTTATAACAATCTTCACCACTAATTTTCTTCAAATAATGCTCAAATTGAAACTAATTTGTCTTTGCATGATGTGACAATGTGGCAAATATTAATTAACTTTTGCCTAATTTTATAAGTAGGAGAATCATGGAATAAAAGTCCAATACAGCATCAAGTTTTTTTCTTGGCAGTTGGAGAAATAAAAAAAAAAAATTATTTTTAAAATTCAAACCTTTCCATTCTTTATGAATTGCGATTAAATTTTTAAAATATTATCTAACTTATAAAAGAATAATATGATAGCAATTCAATAAAAAAAGTAATAAATTGATAATGTTATATTTATTTTTAATAAAAATTATAATTAATTTAATAGTCCCACCGTCCATAAAAGATAAATTTATTTCATTTATACATATATTAAAATATTAAGTTTATTTAATTAGAATAATACCAAATCCCTATACCACCTTTATTAAATAATTAATATATTTTTATTTAATATATTTTTATTAATTAATAATTCAAAATCACTCATAAAATAATATAAAATTATTTTTAATATTGAAACTAATCAAAAACATTAATTATTGTTATTATTAAAATTATTATCAATTTAATTTAGTTAACTAATTAAAACTAATTCAACTAAAGGTATCACTACTAGAAAACAACGTTTTAGCGACGGATTTTAGTGACGGATCTAAAATCCGTCGCTATTTCGGTGATTAGCGACGGATTTTGCGACGGATCTAAAATCCGTCGCTAAACACCCAATTAAATTGGCGGGATTGATCCCGCCAATTGTTTTGATAAACTTTAGCGACGGATTTTAAAATCTGTCGCTAATTATTGGCGGGAATGCTCCCGCCTTTTATTTTCCACAATTAGCGACGGATTTTAAAATCCGTCGCTAAATTTTATCATTTGGCGACGGAATTTAGTGATGGATTTCAAATCCGTCGCTAATTTGCACTGTCAAAAAAAATTAAAAGGTATTAAAATATTATTTAAGGTAGTATTTAATTAAAAATAATTTTAAAATTTTTGAATTAAATTAATATTATTTCAATATAACGTTTTTATTTATAGAATAATAATTAAACCTTATTTATGAAATAATAATTACAGATTATTTATTTATTTAAAGTATTTAAATATTTTAAAAAATTATTAATTATAAAAAAAATTATCTTAGAATGCGGGATTAAATTATGTAAACAAATATTTGTTGTTTTTAGTTACATTTAAGTATAATATACATAGATATATAACATGAATATGAGCTGGTTAAGGTGGAGTTACGCGCGGGAGAACTACAAGGTTAAAGAGTCTTGAGAGGGAGCAATGGAAGGTGACCTACTGGGAAGTTAGCGAAAATTGACAGGTGGATGCGGGTGGGTGATTTAACTCGGGTGGGTGAGTGACGGAGGCCGCGGATGAGTGATTAATTAAATAAAAACATTATTTTACGATTTAATTTTAAATTTTTTTAATTTTTTTAAATTTAGTGACGGATTAAAATCTGTCGCTAAATCCGTCGCTAAAACCGAGACCAAAATTCGTCGCTAAATTTTTTTTCCGTCGTTGTCAAACGTTGCGACCAAAAATGTAGCGACGGACTGTTTCCGTCGCAAATCCGTCGCTAAATGTGTTTAGCGACGGATTTTGGTCATTTAGCAACGGAAAAATCCGTCGCTAAATGACTGTTTTCTAGTAGTATATTTCAGATATTTATTTAGTTAACTATTTTTTTAAAATAGAAACAACCCTATAATTTAGAACGCCTAAAATAAAAGGTCTATTTTTAATAAGCAGAAAGAGTATTAATTATAAATAAAATAGAAGGATAACGATAAGGATCATGTATGTCCCTAATATTTGGGATCAGGATCATCTATATCCTCATAGTTTGAAAAGGTGCATATATGTTGCTAACGTTTTTAAATGGGCTCATTTAGGATCGCACTTAACACGATTAGTAGGGGTGAGCACTGTTCAGGCGAGTTCGGGGATTGACAAATCTCCGGAACCAAACTAAAAACCGGGGACATTAAAAATTGGATCTCCAGACACGTAACAGTAATCGGTTCGGTTTGGAGATTCTATTTTTTGGTACGGTTCGATGCGGGATTCGGTCCTAATGGTTCGGTACGGTTCTGTACGTTTAGGTGCGGGATTTAGTCCTAATGGTTCGGTACGGATATTACTAGAACTACGGATATTATTTTATTTATAATATGGTCTCTAATATATTATAATATATTATTTTGACTCTTCAAATTATTTAACTACTAATTCACAATATTGATTTTATATTTCTAACTAGCATAAATAAATAATCGTCAATAAAATAAAAAAGCACAATATGTATGTTATCGCTCGATTTAATATTCAATTTTTGATTATTTGATTAGGGTACTCTTATCTATTTTCAAGGCTCAAACTATATCATTTTTGTTAAACTATGTAATTTTTGCCAATAATAGAAAAATTATGAATATATAAATTGTTGATATTAATTTTTTAAAAATATTTTTAATAATTATTAAATTTTGACAAATTTATATAACTTTCATCAAAATAAATAAGTAATGATATTTTTATTTAAATTCAGAATTTATATATAGACTAATATTTTTGATATATATTATTTAATTAAAGTTTAATAATTTAAAGATAGTATGTTTGGTATTTCGATTCGGTACAGTTTTTGGTACGGTTCTCGGTACGATTATTTATCTAAGATCCAGAACCGTACCAATAAAATTTTCAGTACGGTTCGGTTCGGGAAAAATCAATGGTCAATGAATATTTTCCGGTCCTGGAATTCGGTCCGATTTTTGATTCGGTTTTGGGAATATTCAAGATCCGTATGCACCCTAACGATAGAGACATATATAATCCTTTTTTTTTAAATGTTAGTGGTTTAAATGAGCCCATTTGAAAAAATTAGTAACATATATGCACCTTTCTAAATCATTAACGTACAGATAATTCTAAACCCAAATATTAGAGGGTATTAATTATAATGAATTTAATCATTAGTGCGTTATGGAAAAACAAAAATAAATATTAGAGGGTATTAATTATAATGAATTTAATCATTAGTGCGTTATGGAAAAACAAAAATTGAGGTATAGATGAATTAGCTCAGTTGAATGCATGAAAAACTTGCACCCTACCCACTCCGTCTCCCACCTTCGAGTGGCTCTCATCATAGAAAAAAATAACCCTCTACTAACTAACCAAATGCAACCCATGGACCAAACCAACCTCCTCTTATTAACCATCGTTCACTAGATTAATATTTTTCAGCTATAAAAGAACTGCAAATTTTATTAGTTCAACAATTATATCACGACAATATCATCAAAAAATTACGGCATAAAATGAGAGTTTTAACTATTTACATAGAATTGTAAATTTTGTAATTCTTTATAAAAAAAATCAGAATATTTTTTTTCTAAAAAGTAGATGAATAAACGCATTTGATATTGTTTTGAAATATATACTTAAATACAATGCAATATATAGCCAGATATATATATCAATTTCAATACTTATTAACCGCTCCGACTTATTTCTTATCATCTCCAGATACATACCTTTTCAATCAAAAAATTGAAAACCAATAAAATTTTCTTGAAATATAAAGATGAAAAAGATACCCTAATTTAGAGTATCTTGCTTAGAAAATAAATTGTATGAGCATTAAAATAGGTACATAGAGCTTCAAGCTTAAGTGAGGTCGCGGGTTCGAACCTTACTCATGTATGTAGCCGTTTAAAATTTGGGGCCAAGCTTTGTCTCCCGCAAGGAACCTACCCGGTTCGACTGGGGATTAGTCTGAATGTGGAAGGTTTAAAGGTGCCGTTTTATAGTTGGAACACGTTCAGGACACCTCATGATCAGATAAAAAAAAAGATACGTAGAGAAATTTGGAGGATAGAAGGATTGATGTATATATATAAAAAAATTATTCAATGTAACTGTTGCGTCATGTTATTTGTATATGTGTTCGGCATATGACATTTTTAATAATTAAAAAATTCTCTTTCGCAAATGTTTATTAGTTTATTGTAAATATGACATGTCACAATTATTATATGGATAAACATCCATATATGATAGATATATATATATGTAAGTCAGTTTAGTTGAGCCTAATGCATGAAGAAAGTGCACCCTCCCCACTACCGACATTCTAATGGCTTTCATCATCAATAACCAATAACGACTAAGTACTAACCCAACTCAACCCAACCCTGCCTAACCTAATTCAACACGCGATTAATATTTTGTTAGTTCATATGAAATCACAAATTCCATCAGTTCAAATTATCACGACCAAGTCATTATGTTTTAACTATTTACACTGAATTGTAAATTTCATGTTTAAATTTTAAAAAAAAAAACCATATACTGTATAACGATTGTGGTGATTATGAATGTACATGTTTTTTTCTATCATTATTATTAAATTTGTTTCTAAGATTGTGTCTTCTATATAAATATTTCGTTTTCAATTCCCTTTTATGGGTGTATCCAAAACAGTACAAATATCGTAAATAATATATATTTATAAATTGTCACTTGCTAAAAATTTCTTTATTTTTGTTTTCTGTTTTCATTGAATATATACTTCTAAATGAGGGGCTTCCTTACATTCCGTTTAATTTGATTGGACTATTCCACCGTCAACATTCATTGTCATACTAGAAAATTTATGGTTCAACAAGCAAATAAACAGGTGATACTTAATGTATTTTAGAAGATGTTTCAGGTAAGTATTTTCGACTCAAATTTTAATTATTTATACTTGCTGCTATTCGTTTAGCAAATTATTCTCATTTATTTTATTAAACCAATGTGTAATTGTACAGCTCAGAGTAGCCATTAACCCTATATCTGATACTGTTTTTTTTTATATATAATTTTCACGGAATGATCAATATTTTTTGTAAAAGAAAAAAAAAAGTTTGAGTCGGTTTTTTCCTTCATCTCTGCTTATAACCCAGAGAGAGAGAGTGAGTTGTGAATGGGGAAATGAAGGCAATTTTGCGGCAGTGCGCAACCGGAAAACCCAAACAGATAATAAAAAATGTGAAGTCAATAAAGGAAGAACATGGTCAGCTCATTAGAATGTATCTCCACAGAAATCCCTTTAAGATGTCTTCCATTATTAAGTCCTATGCTTTATCGTCCTCTCATCTTCATCAAGCCTATTTGGCTTTCACTCAAATCCAACAACCTACGCTTTTAATTTTTAACTATTTGATTCGCGGCTCATCTCTCAGTGATAACCCATACGAAGCCATTCTTATGTATACTCATCTCATGTATAATAGTCGAGGATTACTCGGTGATAATCTGACGTTTATATTTCTGTTCAGGGCATGTTCTCGTGTTCACAATCTTCTACTTGCTCAGGTCTTCCATCTCCAGGTTTTGAAATTGGGGTTTGGATCTTATCTTTATGTGGCAAACTCTTTGATAACCATGTATGCCTCTTTTCGTGAACTAGAATGTGCCCACAAGGTGTTTGATGAAATACCTGATAGAGACTTGGTTTCTTGGAATTCCTTGATCTGTGGTTACAGTTGGTGCAATAAATTTAAAGAGGTTTTGGGTTTGTTTCATTCAATGCAGGAAGCAGATGTGATCCCTGATTCGGTTACAATGGTGAAACTTGTATTAGCTTGTAATTTCTTGGGTGATGATGCTATTGTGGATTCCGTAGTTAAATACATGGAAGAAAATCATGTGCATATTGATACTTATTTAGGAAACACGCTGATAGATATGTATGGCGGGCGTGGATTGGTGGATTTAGCTCAGACTGTTTTTGATGGTATGCAAGAAAAGAATATTGTCTCGTGGAATGCAATGATAACGGGGTATGCAAAAGCGGGGAATCTAGTTGCGGCTAACAAACTTTTCAATGACATGCCATCAAAGAATGTTATTTCATGGACTTCTATGATATCGGGCTATGTTCAAGCCAACCGATGTTCTGATGCAGTGAAGCTTTTTCAAGAAATGATGGATGCTAATGTGAGACCGGATGAGGTTACAATAGCTACTGTACTTTCTGCTTGTTCTCGCTTGGGTTCACTTGATTTTGGACAGGCTGTCCATGAATATATTTGTAGGCACGGTGTAAAAGCAGATGTTTATGTAGGGAATACTTTAATATATATGTACTGCAAATGTGGGGCTGTTGACAAAGCATTGGAGGTGTTCCATGAGATGAAAATGAAGGATGGTGTCTCCTGGACATCAGTCATCTTGGGCCTTGCTGTGAACGGGTTTGTTGATAATTCGATTGAGTTATTCTCACTGATGTTAAAAAATGGTGTTCAGCCAACCCATGGAAGCTTCCTGGGGGTATTACTAGCTTGTACTCATGCTGGATTGGTGAATCAAGGACTGGAATACTTTGAAAATATGGAAAAAGTTTATGGAGTAAAGCCAGAAATGAAGCATTACGGTTGTGTTGTGGATCTCTTGAGCCGTTCTGGCAACTTAGACAAGGCCTATAAGTTCATAAAAGAAATGCCTGTCGCTCCAGATGTTGTAGTATGGAGGATATTGCTAAGTGCATGCAAGCTTCATGGAAATCTGGTCCTAGCTGAGATTGCTACAAACAAGCTTCTCAAATTGGACCCTTCTAATAGTGGGAACTATGTTCTACTGTCAAATACTTATGCTGGTTCTGATAGATGGAATGAGGCTTCAAAGATGAGAGAATTAATGGTGGAAGGAGATGTGTCAAAGCCTTCTGGTTGGAGCTCTATTGAGATAAATGGGCCTACAACAAATAAGTCTCAATGCCCTTTTCAATAGCTTATTAATGCATCTATTTTTGCGTCAGTTATCTGATACATAATGAAGAAAGCTAAGAGTTTACAGATTAAAGATGACCTTTATGGCATTTCCACCCCCAGCACTAGTTTCAAATGCTTTTTCTACATCCTCTTGTGAGAAGCTAAACCTGTGCGTTATCAATGGCTTTACATCAATCTTCCCAGTCCTCAAAAATTTAATGCAGAGAGGTCATGTGTTTCTATAGCGAAATATCCCAATAACATCAACCTCCCTGTGATCAACAACAGCCATATCAACTTACGTTGCTAGCACTTGTGGTAAACTACCTGCAATCACATCCTGCTTAAAGTTCTTCCGGATAGTTTTAAGGTCAGGGTAAGACCCGAACTCAAGTCAAAATATGATTGTTGCGACATCAAATGGATGCAATTGAAACAAGGAGAGGAATTAGTGTGAAATTTAGAATTACCTAGCGGCAGCAGGCGTAAGGGGGAGACTCGTCTCACTTAAGGCTAGTCAAATTAGGCAAAACCTGGACTGGACGTGTGGCATTCAGAGCTGCAGACATGGCTTTGTTATAGCGCAGTCCAAGCTCACATCAATGCCTGATCCCATAGAATTTTGTATCTTTATTTCTTGACCTACATCCTGCAAGAGATTTCACTAATTTAAAACGATGGTTCTAGTAAATGAAAGGGAAAACGGGTAACCTCGACATTTGTTGAGACTCTAAAGATCTCATCTGCACCAAGATTTGGCAATGGATAAACCGCGGTCATTAACATCGACAATCACAACTCTAGGAGTACCAAAAGCACGAGCAGCCAACGCATGGACACCTATGCTGAGAGGCTCACGCATTTTTTCCTTCCTCCAAACTCACATTTTCTGGTAGTTTGAGGCATAGATTTGCCGGATGCACTACCTGATTCGAGCAATAAATCGTCAATTTATGGTCTTTAGCACCTAACTGACACGAACAGACGAACAACTGCTACATAATTGCTGACCTTATTGGCAAGAGCGCCATTAGTTGGTGAGGATCCAAAGAACTTCATTTGAGGACATAAAGAAATTTCATCGTCGGCAGCTGATTCCAGGTTCCAATGCCACACGGTCTCCTACTGCTAGAGACTTCACTCCCAAGTGATTTTTTATTTAATTTAGTCTGATAATTGAGAGAGCCTTTATCTGTACTACCATATATATCAAGAGCCTTTATCTATCCAATTTTTGCGTTTTCTTGTCTGTTTTAAACTAAAATCGTACTTAGCCTAACCCAAACAGCGTGCTCTGTTGTCCTGATCCTTGAGAAGATGATTCGGTAAAGCATCAGAACACCAGATGGAAATAAACTTGAGAGAAAGTGTAAAAATGACCTTAATGTATAGGTGCGTCTTTTCGTAAGCATTTCGAATCATGTTAACATTTTAAAAACGCATAAAAGTACAGTAATAAGACCGTGTTGAATAGAAATGTAAACGGTTAAATTGAATTTCTTTCTCAATACGTTTTTAAAAAGCTAGGATCATGTTTTAGATTGGAAATACATAAATATAGTAATTAAGTCAAAAGTGATAGTGATGAGTGGATATGAATGCCATGTTGGATGATCTTGTATCATATAATAATAATAAAAAGACTATATTTGATTCATGAAATAGATGCGGAATGAAATAGTTATTCCGTATGTAATGGTTATTTTTTGCTTTAATTCCTGGAATAGTTGTTCCACAGAATTGCTATTCTATAAAAACTAAAGAAGCTATGCCATTATTTATGAAATTGTCATTCTATTAGATGCTATTTCAGTCCAAGAACCAATATGATTTAACGATATAATTAACGCTTTATTTTTAAACAGTATAATAATCCGTTTATCTGTCCTATTCATTAATTATATGATATCCTCAATTTCTAAACTTCATTTATAAACAATACCAATCCGATTTACATAGATAAAGCTGATCTTTGCCGCAAATATAAAAATAGAAGCTGTTTGGTCGCTTGGGTTTGTGGGGAAAATGGGTGATGAAGAAGAGAATTTGGGTGCCTGGCTTATTGGTGTTAACAAGCTCAAGATTCAGCCTTTCAAGCTTCCTCCTCTTGGTAATTCTTTGATACTTGTTATTAGTTTGAGTTGACTTGGTGCGCTACTGACTCGTGTTGTTTCTCGAAGGACCCGATGATGTTCGAGTGAGGATGAAAGCTGTTGGTATCTGTGGAAGTGATGTCCACTATCTTAAGGTGCTTTTCTCTTCTGCTCAATCTGTTTGATTCATTGCAAATTTCTCATCCTGTCTATTGGGTGTAGACATTGAGATGTGCACATTTTGTGGTGGAGGAGCCTATGGTCATCGGCCATGAGTGTGCTGGCATCATCCAACAAGTTGGAAGTGAAGTTAAGCATCTTGTGCCCGGAGACCGTGTAGCATTGGAGCCAGGCATTGGTTGTTGGCGATGCGACCTCTGCAAACAAGGTCGATACAATCTATGCCCTGAAATGAAGTTTTTTGCAACTCCACCGGTGCACGGTTCCTTAGCCAATCAGGTTAACACACGACATTTGTGTTCTATATTTGTCTTAGAGTACTATTTATTGCAAATGAAATAGCAAAATTTCAATATCAATTAGAGCCAGTGCTTAGGATGCACTCTTTGTTATTAACAGGTGGTGCATCCTGCAGACCTATGTTTTAAATTGCCAGACAATGTGAGTTTGGAGGAAGGGGCAATGTGCGAGCCTCTGAGTGTTGGTGTTCATGCATGTCGGCGAGCTAATGTTGGTCCAGAGACAAATGTGTTAGTGATGGGAGCCGGCCCCATAGGACTTGTTACAATGTTAGCTGCCCGTGCTTTCGGAGCTCCCAGAATTGTCGTTGTTGATGTGGATGACTACCGTTTATCTGTTGCCAAGGATCTTGGTGCTAATGAAATTGTTAAAGTTTCTACAAGCATCCAGGTTTGATTTGTTTATAAGCAATAAAAAAAATTCAACACTTCATTTGTGAGTTATTGAGTCAGTCATGACTCGTAACTATGATGCTTTTTGTTGCTGTTTTTTTCCTTAAAGGTGCATACTACTAGAGAATATTCTTGTTGACACATACAAAATGTCATCGTGAGTTCATTGCTTCATATTTAAGAAATGTTTAGCTGGTTGTAGAAACCGGTTTCAGTTTAACAGATATAGCAGAATTTACTTTGTGATGTTTACAGTTGAGAATCAAGTAAAGCTTCTTTTACATATAATTAGCCTTGTTTTGTTTGATTGGATAGATTGAGAACCCCCTCCTTAGGGACTAATTTGTTTTGTAGCTGATTTGAATAGCTAAATTGAGTTATGCACGAGGATTTATCCCATTCCCAATTGCCATAACTTAAGATAACAATCTTACAGGATGTAGATGCTGAAGTGGCTCTAATACAAAAAGCTATGGGAACTGGAGCGGATATCACCTTCGATTGTGCTGGATTTGACAAAACCATGTCAACTGCCCTCAGCGCCACGAAGTCAGGTGGTAAAGTTTGCCTTGTTGGAATGGGCCATAATCAGATGACTGTTCCTCTTACACCAGCTGCAGCTAGGTACTTGATTTTACATTCTGCAGGATATAATTTTTACTGAAGCTCACAAATTAGTGTAGTGCGAGTATTTCATGCAAAAAAAATTGACTAAGATTTGCTGCAATCAAATCTTTACCAAAAGAAAGATGAGCCAAACAAGAAAAACGAATAACGAAAAGATTAAGTCATTGGAAAAATAAAAAACAATTAGTTGCTTTTTCATATTATACACTTAAATATATGAAGTGCATGGATAGCAATGTGTAGTTTGATTTGGAAACTTTATTCCGATTGGCTCTGTTTCAGGGAGGTTGATGTTATCGGTGTGTTTCGGTATAAGAACACATGGCCGTTATGTATTGAATTCCTGAGGAGTGGTAAGATTGATGTGAAGCCTCTGATAACACATAGGTTCGGGTTCTCGCAGAAAGAAGTTGAAGAAGCGTTTGAAACTAGTGCTGGTGGAGGGAGTGCCATTAAGGTCATGTTTAATCTGTGAAGTCTCTTTGTTTGTAATTTTTTTTTAACATACTTAGACGTGCAGTTAACTCTGCTTTTAAATCATCTTAATAATCTGTAAAAGTTTACAGCAGTTATATTTCTGGTTGGAATGTGGATGAATTTCTTCTTCATTACCCGACCCGGGAATATACAACATATTAATGACCCGACCAAGGTCGTTCTTTTGCATTTTTGTTTGAGAGAGTACATGGGATTTTTCTTGAAAGATCTTGTTTAATAGAAGTGATGAACTGAAGATATGGTATCAAACAATCCATTCATTTTAAAAGTTTAAACTATTAGGTGAATTTCAGTACATTTTTGTATATGAAGACGTATTGGATTTGGAGCGGAAACAAGCACATGTCCATGTTATTTAATTATTCAAACGGTATTACAAAGGTTCATATTAGATTTTTGGATTACAGACTATTCACTAATTCACCATAATAATCAAATGGATTTACTGAGTATTGAATTCTAGAACTTTCCATTGCACCATTTGGATTGATGGATTTTAAACAATCCATGAATTTGGACAAAATCTATCGTTTGCCTAAAAAAAAAAAAATTAATAAAATCCATAGATTTATAAATTTCCTCATTTTCTACAATCCATCATTTTTTAGGGTTTTGATTTGAGGAAATTACACCATTTATCAAAAAAAATGAAAATAATTACAAAACTACATGTTGACTTTTTTCATTTACAAAAATCTTAATAATATTTACAAAAGTACAAAAAAATAAAAAATAATATCAAACATACGGTGTATACTGTGGGTATAATGTCAGTATACCAATAAAGTAACATTATATCAATATTATATTAATATTATACCAAAATTATACCAACATTATACATACTGAGATTTTATTAATATTAAATAAAAATTTACCAAAATTACATCAAATCGTTTACTAAAAATTAAATTAATAATATACCAAAATTATACCAACAGTATACCAAGAGTGTACACATCAAAATATACTGAAATTTTATTATTACATCAACATTACACTACATCGCATACTAAATATTAACCTAACAATATACTAAAATTATACCAACAATATACAAATTCTCTAGTTCATTACCAACTATAGTGAAAAATACATATAAAAGAAATATACATGTTATCAACTAGAAAATATATATAAAAATTTATAATCGATATATCAAAAATATACTGAAATTATACCAATAATAAACCAAATATTATTTTTAAATTATCTGATTTATAGTTTTAATATTCCAAAATCATACCATAATTACATCGATATTATACAAATCGTACTTTTGTAATTAATTTTCATTTTTTGATACTTTTGTAATTAATTTTAAATCATTCGAATTTTTATAAATAAAAAAAGTTTACATGTACTTTTGTAAATATTTTTAAAATTTTAGGTACTTTTGTCATCGTCCCTTTTGATTTCCCACCTATTAGGTGGGAAAGTTCAAATCCACCATTTTTTATAGATGATGGATTGTTATACTATTTATTATTTTTCATAAATAATATTAAAAATCCATTGATTTTATATTCAATCCAAACGATGGAATTTTAAAATCTATGGATTTAAATTCCATTAGTTTAAAATATAAAATCCATCAATTTTGCTAAAATTCATGGATTTTAAAAGCCCTCAATCCAAACGGTGAGTTTCTAATGCTCAACCAAATTTATATCAATTTAAAAGTTCAATTTGTTAGAAGCGGAAACAGTAACTGCGACCTAAATTCACTGGTGATTTTTATTCAAATTGTGTGAAATTTTCTAGGTCACTTTACTTCTGTGTTATTTAATTTTAGTTAGAATATTTAAATTTATTTCAATTTAGACGGATAATTGATTCTGGAGGTTACTCAACTTATCTAATTTATCAAAATGATTACCAAACTAAAAAACGCTATAAGTTGATCATCAAATTTTGCTTTTTGTAACATAGGGAAGTCACTTAATGAATTCCGGTAAAATTTATCCAATAAGGCAGCCAGACTTTATTTACACCACATATCACAAGCCACATCACCTGAAAAAATCAATTTGCACCCTTCAATTTTTGCATATAATTTTAAAACAAAAATTAAAATTGTTTTACAATTCAATCATCTCCTACCACCTCCACCAGCCGCCACCATCCCCACTCTGCGACCACCATCACCGTCGAGACCATCATCTCCTGCCGCGGCAACCGCCCGCCTCCTCCAAACGAAGTACCTCTTCGTCTGGATCAAACCCAAACAAAATCGTCGTCTGGCTCAAATATAGACGAAAAGACGTTTGGCTTTGAACCAGTTGAAGCTCCTCTTCGTCTGGTTCAACGTAGATGAAGAGTGGGGGCTTCGGCTAAGCATGGCGGCGGCAGCTAGGCATGGCAGTGGGTAAAGGTGGCGGCGACTAGTGGTGCGAGATGGAGGTGGTACGAGATAGGTAGAATATGATGAAAATGTAAATAAAATTAATAGTTTTTATTTTAACAAATTACAATAAATCCTCTGATAGTTAATATTTAATAAATTAATAATCTAATAATTAATTGAAAATTGAGGTAACCAACTTCGTTCATGTTAAATAATTAATTATTCTATTATTTAATAATTTATAAAATTTAAAATATATTCTATATGAATATTAATTATAATAGAGATTTTTCTGAAGAAATATATAACAATTGATAATTTATTTGGGCAACATTAACCTTGATCTGTAAGTTGGAAACTGAAATACCATTAAATTACGACATTTCTTATTCATTTGAAAATTTTATAAGGAAAATTATTAGATGAGCAAGTAAAAGTAAGCGAAACATCATGAATAAAGCTGAATTATCTTTTGATTTAATATCAAGTTGATATTTTTTGAACTGAATACAAAATTATTATTTTAAAATTGAGTGAGTGTGAAATGTATTTAGTTGACTTTTTTATAATATAATATTAATATTAAATCTACGAATACAGATGCTTTAAAATATATTTTATATTTTTTATAATTTTTCTATACAAATTCAATAAATTAATGATTCTAATAATTAATAAATTTTTAATCCACTATATATATTAATTATTAGAAGGTCGACTTACAAAATTGGTAAGTATTTTTTTTCAGGTGATGTGGCTCAATAGCTTGACAAGTTTGGTGTCAACCTATGCAAAAATAGGACGGAAATGGGCTACTGACTTTCCTGTATTACAAAAAGTAAAGTTTGATGGTAAATTTATAGCGCTTTTTAATTCAATGACCATTTTAATAAATTGGGTAAATTGAGTGACCTCTAAATTTAATTATCCCAATTTAGACACTAAAGTCCAAAATTATATTTAAAAAAAGTCTCTTTAGTAATTTCAAACCAAATTAATCTATATGGCAACCATATCTTACCACGTCATGGAGGAATTGTTTTCAACAAATAAAATGGCAGTAAGAGTTTAATAAGCATTATTATTGATGATAAAAAATGACAGCAAGATATGAACGCCATACAGACTCAATTTTCGTTATACAGTGGACCCTCTGATAATTAATACATATGGTGGATCAAAAATTTATTAATTATTAGAATTATTAATTTATTAAATTTGTATAAAAAAATTATAAAAGATATTTTAAAACATCGACATTAATAGACCTAATATTAATATGATATTAAAAAAACTAACTAAATACACTTTACAATCACTTAATTTAAAAGAAATAATTTTATATTCAATTTAAAAAATATCAATTGATATCAAACTAAAAAATAATTATTAAGAAGTTGTATTCATAAACTAAAATAATTTTTAATATTTTTTATACTAGAGATATTTTACTTACTTTAATTTGTTTATCTAATAACTTCTTTTAAAATTTCTTAAAAGAATAAGAAAGCCATAATTTGATAGTATTTTAACTTCCACTTTATGAATTAAGGTTAGTATTGTCTCAAATAAATCATCAATTGTTATATATTTCTTTAAAAAAATCTCTCTAATAATTAATATTCATATAGAATATATTTTAAATATTATTAATTATTAAATAATAGAATTATTAATTATCCGACGTGGAACGGAGTTGGTTCTTTCAATTTTCTATTAATTATTAGAATTATTAATTTATAGAATATTAATTATTAGAGGGTCGACTGTAATTTGACCCGCTTTTGAACTTTTTTTCAATTCCACCACCACCTAGGAGAATTCTCAATTACACCCTATTTAGGGTTTTCAGTTTTTCATCTATACCCCAAAATAAAAAAAATTGATAATTTAATTAATTTAATGATAAAATTATTAGAGGGATTGTATTATTATTTTTTCCATTTGAAAAAAGACAAATAAATTAGTATATGAAGGATTAATTTAAACTTTTTTTAAATAAAAAGAGGTCATTTTAGTCAATTGGGGTACAGACGAAAACTGAAAACCCTAAATAGAGTGTAATTGAAAATTCTACTACTTGGTGGTGCAATTGAAAACATTCAAAGGTGGGGTTTTTTTAAGTATTTTTGTCTAATTTGAAAGTTGAATGTCTAAATTTGAAAAAAATTAAATTTCTCTTACCGAAATAAAATAGGGTAATGGTCTGAAAAAACCTTCACCTTTTAGCTTATTTCCATTTGCACTCTGACGTTGTAAAATCACTAATTATATCCAAATTCACACCTATCACTTTCAATTCTACCTTCAAACATCAAATTGACATCTTTTCACTTGAAAAAAATTCAAATTAATAGTAATTTATATTTTAATATATTTTTAAATAGTAATACTTAATATTATATTTAAAAATGAAAAAACTCTTCTTTTCAAATTTTTTTAAAACCCAATAATAATCATCAGGGGTTTTCAAGATTTTTAAAACCCAATAAAATCTAAGAAGGGGCTGTTCCTTTTTCATGGGAGAAAAACCAACAGAGCTTTTTTTATTAAGAAAAATCGTTTCTTTTTTAATTATCGTCATCTGGGTTTTCAAGATTTTGATCTAATTGTTCCATTAAAACCCAGAATAGAAAAGAGCTGGAACTCAAGAAACGAACGCGGAAGAGTGTTTTATTATCATTAAATACCTGAAGATCACAATTTAAAATAAAAAAAAATGGCTCTCGTTTTCAATTTTGTTGCTATCTTGATGAGCTTGATCATTATTAGTAGTGTATTAAATGCGTAGTATGGGTCATCATTGCAGCACGTCTGTTCATCATCGCAGCATTTTCTTCATAGGATTCTTTCTTTGGTTACTTTAATTCATGAAACCAATTTCTTATTTTTCTTTTTTCTACGTGTTCATCGTCGTCGTGATCTTCATACAAATATTCTAGAGTCTTGAATCCATCATCATCGTCGTCATCTTTTCATTTCTTTAATTGGGTTTTCGGTTTATTATTTTTGTTTAATTAGAATGGTTAATAACTTTAATTCGTTGATTGTTTAATGGTTATTGATTTTGTTTTGAAATGATCAGTCTTGTTTCTAGCTGAATTTTACTGGGTTAGTTCTAATTTTGTGGATGGTATTGTTTTAGGGCTAGTGAATTTTATTAGTTAATTGGATGTTATTAATTTTTTAAATATTAGGAAAAAGGGTTTTTTTGTTTTAATTATAACATTGAGGACTATTTAAATATAAAGTACTGAAAAAGAGGTCAATTTGATGCTCGAGGGTGTAATTGAAATTAAAAGGTGTAGATTTTGATATTTAAGGGTGCAATTGAACATGAAAGGTGCAAATTTGGGTGTAATCAATAATTTTACAACGTCAGGGTGCAATTAAAAAGGGGTTAAAAGGTGAAGGGTTTTTCAGCCTATTAGCCAATAAAATAATACTAAAAGTTTGATCATTTCCATACTATGTTGGATATCCAAAAGTGCAGTTCTGGGTTTTTATTCTATAATTCTTACCTTTATGCATGTATTCCTCATGAAATTATGAAGCAGTCAATGCCATTAGACAGACTTAACTAAGATTGAAAAGCCATCGGTTCTCTTTTCTTAAAATCAAGTTTTAAGACTGACAATAATTTAGTGCCTAGTAATACAACCAAGAAATCAGTGCACTTTATTGATCCAAGCCATGGAACACTACTTTCTTTAACAAATAACTATGGCACATGCTAACTCTAAAACCACAAAACCCGCATTCTGCTTGCTACTCCCCCTCAGACAAGAAATAATAAATTGAAACCGCCAAACAACACAAAATACACGCCTATATCATCAGGCAGTGGCTGTCGCTGTTGCTTCAGCTGCACACTTCCATACTCTCACTTGACCCGTTCCGTCACCAGTGAAAAATAAGCCCCCCGGACCAGTCTGAATGGCACGAATCTCTTGTTTAGCGAAAATTTTCCCCTTCTCTGAAAAGCTAATGGATTTAAAGATCATGTCAGAATGGCGAATCATTTGAAACGAGACCAAATATTAAAGAACGAATAACACTTCATATTTACATTAAAGGGAAATTGCTCAACTTACGAAGGTAAATCTAAGACGCGCACAGAATTATCATTACAAGAGCATAACAAGATTGGCTTGCCTTCTAAATCATGCATCCCACAGAGGGTAAGCAGTCCCTACATCAGAAAATTCATAATGCATAAGTAACTAAAAGTCTAAAACGTGACATCCTATTTAATCCATCTAATCACAATGCTAAGTTTTATGTTTTAGCAACCAACAGCAGTCATTAAGACGCCAACTATAACATCAACATGAGGCTAGCATGAGTAGAGTCCAAAGCAGCAGCATGAAATTTGAAATTAAATTTGAACCCTATAACACTAGTTAGTTACCTCCAACCGCTATGGAACTAATGCAAATATAAGACTAAAGCATTTCCATCAATCACTCTGTAACAAAAATAATTTAAAAGACGAAGAAAGAACATCGAATAATTTGAGGCTATTAAAGCATCCAAATTCATGCTTCACACTAATCCAAATGTGCACTTTGTATCCAATTCGTTCATCTTAAATTTTTGTTCTAATAAAAAAAAAATCAATTAATTCAATTAGAATTGATTGAAACAGAACATTAATTACATCCAAAATCCTGTACTTCCCCAAATTGACATGGATAAAAAAAGGACTAACTGCTAAGTGTCAATTTCAATTGACATGAAAAACAAAAATTTGACGTGCACAACAGATAACAGGATATTGAATAACCTACATGCTCTTCTTTGTGAGTGTATGTCACTTCCAAGTTCCCGCTTTCTGTAGCCGCCCACACCTGAACAGATAAATAAACAAACAAACAGGAGCTGAATTACATGATAGCAATGCCAATAAAAAGGAATAGCATATGTGAACTAAAATGTTTACAAACCTTTATCGTTTGGTCTAATGAACATGACAAAAGATACTGGTCCCAACAAAGAACCGACATAACAACTGAAGTATGCTGCGTTAGTGTTTGCACACACTGTAAGGTTTCAAGATTCCAGACCTAGCAGGAAGGACGGCGAGATGCATATGTTAGAAATTAATGAGCCTACAGGAAATATTTAGCTTAGTTTAAGAATTTTCCGTCAAGCACCGAAGACTTCTCACATATTTAAATGGCAGTAGATATGATGCTAAGCAACCTACCCTTATAGAGTGGTCCATGGAACCCGAATATAGTCTATTGGCTCCAACAACTAATGAAACAACTGCAACAGTATGTCCTGGAAGCGATGCAACTGGATCAAAATTTAACGTCGCTGCATTATACTTCCAAGCCAATATTGCACCATCCTGCATAATGGAAATAATACAGGTGAGGACTACATTAACGGGTTCATGGCAGGCAATTCCAGCATGACAATTTTTCAAATACAAAGTGAATGTGGGTGCATCTTGTACAATACATATACATAATATGAAGGAGTCGTCAAATGTTTCCCTACACAATTTCATCGAGAGACAGGACTTTTAAAAAAGATGCATTTTGTAATTGGATAAGTTATAGGAAAGTGTAGAATGAATAACCAAGGAAATAAAGAAGAATACTAAGAGTTTGGAAGTGAACAAAAATATGAAGAGCAATTGATTTAGACACGAATATAATACCTGTGTACCGGCAAATAGCAAATCATTTCCCACGACCATGGCATAAACTTGTCCAACAGGCCCAGTAAGAGTAAGATCAGTGTTAGTTTGCGTATTCCATGCCTGCGAAAATTTTCATATATATGGAATGAGCTAAAACATAAAAATCGATCTGCAGAAGAAGCAAGAAAGATGTGATGATAATATAAGTGAAGGTATTGTAGGAAGCAACCTTAACAAGATTGGGGATACCAACAAAAATCCAAGGGCCTTCACTGATCATGCAACCAACCTCACCACCAAGCTGAATGACACCCATACACTGCAAACCAATGGATTAGAAGCATTGAGTAAAAGTTAAGAAAAGAAAAGAAAAGGAGGAAAGAAAGAAACCTGGCCAGATTGGCAATCCCAGACTCTGACAGTCTCGTCCTTACTGCCAGTGTAAAGCTTATCAGAGGCAGCTGGCAAAGCAATTCCAGTTACAACCTTCTGGTGGCCGTCGAGCTGAGTCAATAAAGAAAAAGAATCACCCAAACTCCAAGAATGCAAGTACCTGCATTTCTCACCATAGCTGCATTTACCGTCAACCCAAAAGTTACAAACTTTATCTGTTTTCCTCAATACTTTACTGTTATTCCCCCCTCTTCCCCATGATGAGGCGCTGTTGAAGTTCCCGCTTCTGCGGCTTCCAGAGGGACCAGAAAACCCCGAATCGTTGGAAAACCCACGTTTTGTATGACCGTTATGAAGGGGCGGAGGGGGCAATTCTCTGTGGAGATACGGGCAAGGGATGCGGGTGCACCGACCCGCCTTCCAATGGTGACACACCTTTTGCTGCCGAGGGTCGGTTAATGATTGACTACCACCGAGTCGCTGAAACACGCGACTGTTGCCTCCTTGACCGTCTAAATCCATTGATTTAAATTCAACACCAACTCCAACAAATTCGAGTACAAATGGACCATCAATTTCTATCGGTGGATCAAGGTCTAGGGATTATAGAAATAGGCCTAAAAATTAATACTACAAATAAATGAATTAATTGCTGTGACTGCAGGAAGCAGTAGTAGCAGTAGAAGCGACGGGGGAGGAGGAGAAGTCGGGACTGGGATTACGAGCTCAGCCTCTATGCGTCACCTTCACGACGATCTTACCTTTTTACCCTATTGCCCCTCTCCCTCCACCACTGCTGGACGACCCATGTCACTAGCTTTACTCTTATTCAATTATCAGAGCCCAGCCCATCACAACCCAAATTCAGATACCTTTATTAAAAGAAACTTATAAATATTCTCATAAAAAAAACTTATAGAAATTCTCATTGGCTCACTTAAAATTGTTGAGGAGTTATTTTTCACATTTCATTCAATGAAAGGACAAAAACAAAAAACATTTAATTTGGTTTTTTCAGAATTGATTAAAATTGAATTTACAAGAATGTAAATTCTTTTCAAACCGAACAAACCGTTCAGTGGAGTTTGATTTTCTGGCTCATGTTTTATTAATTCTGAGGTTCAATTTGTACATCCAAAACCGAAGTAAAGTGGAAAATCTAATTTTGGAATATTGCATAGTTGCACAACCCGATAACTATGTGTGCTGCTTCTGGCTAAAAGAGAAGGGTGAGAAATAGCAATGCATCCATCAAACTGCACTGCAGTAAATGATGCAAATATAGCAGAACTGCTTGGTGCCAAAATAGGTCAGTAAAAGGAGGACTGCACTATCCCACAAAAATACCTTTCAAAACTCCATTATTACAAGCAAATTGCACTACATCTATTCCAATTTGAAAATGCAAGAAGCAAGTTACGAGCGAAGCAAATCCTTTCAAGCTACCAGCTGTTTCACTTTCAACATTGGTAAATTATCATTCATAAGGATAGTATTTGCTATGTATGTTTACAAAACCAATAGAGGAAGTCGTCAAAGTGAAAGGTAAAGAACATGGAAAGATGAAGTACCAGGCAACAAAATTGAATGCTACTAATCAGAAATGTTGTTAACTAGCAAGCTTAAACGCGTCAATGAATAGACCATAAGTGAACCCCATCTTGAAATTGTTGAGAAGAGCAACAGGGAATGTTACCTTGGGGCGACTGTAATAAAATCTGGTCACATACTCTGTCAAGAGAACACATATCACTGCAGCTATCACATCATTTACTCCTAAAGCTCCAAATGATAGAGAAATAGTCTGTGCCACATAAAATCCACCCAACAGTGAGATTCCACCAAAAAGAGCTCTCCTCGAAGGACTTCGAAAGTAGCTCCTCGATATTTCAGGAACGCGTCTGATAATGTCAACTAATCTTCTAGGCCCTCCATTGTCCTGCACAGCTCGAACTCTAAGGAGCCCTTGCGATGAAAATGTTGCAGCTGAAAGTCTTGTTTGAGAACCAAAATGTAATTCCGAAGGGACTATTGGGATCAAACGTATGGACAATGCCATTTGAGGAAACAATATCCCTTACCTAGACTGGAAAAGCAAAACAGAATGGATAGATGTAAACAAACAAATCATATGATAAGAAGGGTAATTATACTAAGTTTAGCAGATTAGGTCATTTTGGCAAAATGTTTCAAATTTTAAGTAACATTATACCTATTAGGTGTTGCCCAGAGCAATTAAATCCCTTCAAAATCTTACATTTTGTGGGGAACTGGATAGCATTAAATAGAGTGAAAGAGGGCATTAATAATCACCTGCTTGAGGTTCCATTTTTCATAAAATCTCTTCAGAAACAGCAGCTGTGCGAGAGAGCGAGAGTGAAAACAAAAGAAGAAGGACACCTATTGTAAAAGAATAAGTAGGAAAATACCCTTAATATTTTGGCTGCATCTCAGATATGACCTTCATGTTATTGTTATCTCAAAAATGACCCCTATGTTGTCAAAACTGATAATTTGAACCCCCGGATAAACAGGAATATGTAAACCTCCCGTTATCTCAATTGGAACCATTATCTATGTTGTATATACTACTATAATTTAAAAATAAAATAAGAATTAATGTAACTATTTGCTTTGGTTGCTGCATTCGAAATCTGTATTAACAATTTATAACAGAGGTATCTGAGTTGATGCGATGTACAGAATTAGATTCCAAGGCACTAAATTTAACCCACAACTTGACTTATTCTTGATCTAAAATGGTGGATTTGAGCAACTTCATATCATCCTAAAGAGAAATTCTTAGGTAGACTCAGTCCACCACGTCATCCGTGGACTAAACTTATAACATAATGACACGTCATTAAAATGATGGCAATCTTGTAAATTTGTTTATTACTTATTTACACATTTGAATAGTAATATTACAAAATTGCTATCATTTTATTGACGTGTCACTATATAATAGGCCTAGTCTACGGATGACGTGATAGACCGAGTCTACCTAAAAATTTCTCCATGCTGAAACTTGAAACACAAGACTGCCCCATAACCTAAAAGGTCAGTTTGGTCTAATCAATATATAATCCCATTTCCAGATAAGCTTCAAATTTAAGCCTCATATTTTTATGCCCTACATTTCATGAAAATTGTAGATTTCATGTGCTTTTGGTTGTCCACATCTATTACTTCAACTCTAATACCACAAGCTAACTTCTTCTTCGTATTGTTTTTCCTTTTCCTGTTAGATACTCATTTACAAAACTTCCGGAAAAAAATGGATTGCAGAATAAGCTCTTCAAACCCTCCGATTCTGCGCAAATTTTCCTCAAGACAAGTATATTTTGCAAGTAAAGTTATTGCTCTATCTTCTTCTACTTCAAACCGACTAGAATCTATTTCCTCCACTACATTTCCAAAAGCTGATGTTTATACTGTAAACTTCAAAACTTTGGGAGCTTGCAAGCTGGGCATCTCAAGATATCCCGACTTCCAATACAATGCTCAGGGCGGAACAGGGACCGGGATCGCTACTCGTATAAAAAAGAGCAATGAGATTTCAGTTTCTTTTGACGTGAAAACGCTCTATATTCCACCATTAACAAGTGCAACCACCAAGTTTTTAGGATTGCCAATGCCACCACTACTGAAGATCGACATAGCCCCTGAACTCTTTCAAGGCACCATCGACACAGATTCTGGAAAGGTAATGCTTCTGTAATACAAGAAGAAACTACTTTGATTCAAAAAGGCCATCACTAACTTCCTGTTTTCCCTGTCTGGTTTGATAGGTTGATCTTGAATTCATGGCCCAGTTCTGGTTTTCTGTTGGGAGCATCTATAAAGCTCCTCCTCTTCTTGTGAAGACAGTGTTGACTTCAGATGAGTCAAACGGAGTAATTCGCAGTGGACGAGGTGAAAGGTTGGATGGAGAAGGAAAATGCAGACTGGTTGGTGTGGCAACTGTTCAACCAATTGATGATCTTTTCATCAATACTTTCCTTGGCCTTCCTACTGAATGCCTTGCCGATCTTAATGCTTTTGTTTCCTTTTCTGAATCTTCTTGATCGTGTCAGATACTACTTCACAATCATCCTATGTATATTATAGGTTAAAACATTGAGATTAACAACAAAATATAAATGTAACGAGAAGAACACCCAAAATGAGTGGGAATCAAGGTAACAGTTGACAATGAGCTGTTAACCATTGAAATTATTCCTTTACAATATCTGTTTGCAGCTTTGAATTATAGCAATCGCTTATATCTAAAATTCTTTCTTCAACAGAAAATAGGCAGCATTGCATGCGCCCCTTGTGTTAAATAATGCCTGTAACTTAGAAGACAATTTTGTCACTTAAAATCAACAATAACTTTTTTGCTCGCTTTGGTTTCACTATACGTCGTTCAGCAACTCTACTCATTTCTCACTTATGAAATGGAACGTTCAGGCTGTGGCACAAAGAGAATAACATAAAAATCAGGCACGGAAAAAAGCAGGCTAAAGAGCTGTATTAATTAAGAGGCACTATGAATTTGAGTTAGAAAACCAAGTACCAAAATGATGTTTTTGTCTTCCAATACTGGCAATGATTTAGCAATTCTGTCACTCAAATGCCAATCTTTGAGTGCCAACTAATGATGCATATTGACCCTTCTTAGCCAACAGCTCAAAATGGGTTCCGAGTTCAGCAATCTTCCCATCAGAACAAACTGCAATCTGATGAGCATTCTGAACTGTGCTTAATCTATGAGCAATCACCAATGTTGTCCTGCCCTTCATCAGATGGTCAAGGGCATCCTGAACCAGGCGTTCACTGACTGCATCCAATGCACTAGTTGCCTAAAGTAAATATAAACCATGCAGACTTGAAGCAAGATAGCATCGAAAATTCTCACATATATAATTAGGTAGACATTAGAGAATGATTATACTGTTGAAGCAAGGCATCAGAGGTCAGATGTAAGCATAGAGAAGCTAACAAGGAATTTACCTCATCGAGAATTAAAAGTGGGGAATTCTTGAGTAGGGCTCTTGCAATTGCAATTCTCTGAAAACAAAAGATGCAAAATAAAATTTGACACTTATCTTTCAATCCTTTTTCTCCAAACAGACACCCCCATCCTTCTCTCCCTATCATTTAATCACTGTTACATACCTGCCTTTGCCCACCGCTTAGTAAGCCCCCACGCTCACCAACCAGAGTGTCATAACCCTTTGAAATCCAAATAAAGTTTCAGCAAACTAAATGGAGAGCAAGCAAATTTGACATGAAAGACATATATTAAAGACAACGAACTTGTGGAAGTGAGATTATAAATTCATGAGCATTTGCAGCTTTTGCAGCCTTTATGATGTCATCCTTGGATACATTATCATCTGGGAGACCATATGCAATGTTTTCTGCAACAGATACCGAGAAAAGAACTGGTTCCTGTACATTTACACAAAACTCAAATCAGACATTGAGTGATTCCCTCAGCATTTATACACATCAGACGGGCGGACATGGCATTTAATGCCACATCAATTTCAGGCCTCAGCAAGCAGAATAAATTCAATTAACTCTGATTAGGAAACAAATGCATAAAGATTAAATATTTCTATTGTAATTGGTTATCCAAGTAGGCTTTTTGATAAATCGGCAATCGACAATCAATTGTTACAAAGTTTCTCAACTATAAGCCAAGACAATAGCATATAAAAAAACAGTAGTGACATTGCAATGTAAGTTAACTAGCTGCAAGTTGAACGGCAGGAGCTAAATCAAATTGTCCTCCAGAAATAAATGATTGTCAGGTTGCAAATCCTATTTCCTCGGAAGCTGTGCATTGATGTGTTCAAAAAGAAGATCAAAAAGTAAAGAAATCCAAAGTACATACTTGATTGACAATGGATACTGATCGGGCCCATTCAGTTTTTTCAAATGTCCGGACATCCTCCCCAGCAACTGTTATTCGACCTCTAGTTGGCTGCAAGAATGAAGTTGCTTACAGTTTTCAGCAGTAATTACAAAAGAGAAAATGAAAAGCCACTTTCAACCAGAATTCCAGTTTATGATGTTGAAAAGAAAGAAACCTCATAAAACCGTGACAGTAACTGAACTATTGTACTCTTGCCTGCACCACTTGAACCAACAAGTGCAGTCACGGTTCCACACTTCAATGTCAAATTAAGACCATTCAGAATTTTCACGTCAGGTCTCAAAGGATATGAAAAATGCACGTCTGCAGTAGAAAGTGAGGGCATCATTTGGCATAATAAAGGAAGCTTATGAAGTGGGATAAAAAAGCTCATATTGTAGATAATGACAAGCAACCAAACCAAAATAAGGAAAAGCTAAAGATAAATTTGCATCTACATATGTGAAGAAAATAAATTGAAGAGCATTAGTGATACCCTCAAGATTAACATCCCCGGACCAAGCATAAGTACTCAGGTTACTAGCTGATTTCAGTGCTGACATGTAATGCGTCTTCGTATTATTATTATTCTCACTGAAACCAGTAATGAGAAATAATTTAATTATCTCATCTTGCTTTTCTTTTTCTTGAATTTGTCTTTCCAATCCATAGGCAAGGGCCTCATCAATTTCCACTCCAGATACAACAGAATTAATTCGCTCAACAGCTGCAAATGCTCCACGAAGATCCCCAAATGTATTAACCAGTCCTTGAACCTGAAAACTTTATTGCTTTATGCAGTATATTGAAGTGAGAAAGCATTACAATGTAAAGTAAAAATGGACTTACACCAAATGTTAAAGTGAAAGTATATCCAATAAAAGAAGCAAGAATTCCAACAGAGAGTTCCCCCTGCAAGAATTATTTTGAATAGAAATAGCAGAAAATAAGTTATATGAATTTGGATTAGGTAGAAACGTCTGCATGTGGAATCACAAAGACAATGGGAAAAACAAATAAGAAATGACACCAGAAAATCCATCTTGAAGAGACCACATGAAGTGGAATTTCTATGTGCTCACGTTTGCTTTTGCTTTGAATATCAGAACTAATGAAAAGTAACGAAATGAATACATTTCTGTAGGGAACATCAACACATAAAAAGACCCGCTGAAAAGTAGGTCCATTCCCCCCCACCCCCACCCAAATATTGCAGCCCGGTGACATCACAAGTTCACAACCAGAGAATATCATTTTCATCAGAGCTGCCATGGAAACCACAAATTATAAGGGCTTACCGCCTTCACTTTGCTTCCTCCAAGACAATATAAAGCCATTAGTGAAATATAAACAGCAACTCTTGTCACTGATTCATTCACTGATTTGAAGGCTCCAAGCCTTATGCCGCTATTCTCATAAGCAAGAACCTGCCAAAACATATGTAATCTAAGTGCGTAAATCACCTATATAACCCTGTGACTACATATATGATGTGAAAACAGCAATGGTAGTGATTGAAATGTCAAGATGTAACCAAGATCACTCTTACCTGGCTTCCAAACATTGACATTTGGCGCTTTTCACCGCCAAAGGATCTTACCTACAACGAGAAAAGCACAATATATTAATTATCATGCATACATACTTCCCCCTTTACATTACAGCCTCACTCAACTGGGGAACAAGTAGCCTCACGGTTCATAAAAGATGCATGTTTCCAAAAGAAAATTAAACTGCATTTTATGCTAATGTTGAAAACATAAATGGTAGACCATTTCAAGGACTTACAGTGCGAATAGCAGAAAACGTTTCTGTCACACAATCAGACATGGATGCTTGGGCCATTCCATGAGCTTTGAAAACAGGTATAGTTGACCGCTTGTATATGGCTTGACAATAGTGTTCTAGTTAGAACTACATAAAAGAACTCAAGACACTAAAATCACAACAGAGCATACATCACAGATGTTTCAAATTGCAATGCCTATTATATTAAAAGAAGCAGGGTTCTTTGGCATGAATGTTTTCAAGTACTTATCCACATCAACAATTTATAACTGTTGGCAAAACATTGACAAAGAGGAAATAAGTGTGGATGCATAATTTTAGGCCTCACTGCATCCTGGAAATTTGTTGGACTTCAGATAATTGTAATAGAGAACCAGAGATTTAAGAGGGCAAGAAAGATTTAAAAAAAAAAAAAACAAAATTCTCAAGGAAAAATCATTTATCATTTCGAAATTTTATACTTATAGACTTAATGAAGTAGCTCCTTTAATAATTCCAAGGAAGAAGTACTTACCGACTAAAGCAGAAATAGTAAGCATCAATATGCCAAGAATGGGTGCCAGTTGGGGGGCCAGCGCAAATAGAATGCAGATAGTCCCAATGACCTGCAGGAAAACAAAGTATGTAAGACATGAGCAGTTCCGGGCAGCACAACCCATGGATGGAAACTTGGAAAGAAAGCAACAAATGTTATTCAGAGGTAGGTGTCTAAAGAAGATAAGACAAGCTACATGAAGTGCGATACAGCTTAAAATTAAGCTCACATTTACTCTAATATAGAGTGGCTTGCCTCAGAAAGTGCCCTAAATCCGCGATCCCTTGAGACATTTTCCCCCACAATATCTTTCAGAGAACCCAATTCAGTTGTTAACAAACCACTCAGTTCCCCAACCTTGTACCGATCAAAAAATTCCACCTGACACACAACAAAAATGTTTTTAAACAAAACAAGCATTTAATTTGGGAATCAGCATGGAAAAAAGTGGGTACCTTTTGTATCAAAACTCTTCTGAAAGTATGAGCTCGTAAAGTTGACATTACTTTTTCCCAAATAGTGTTCATATTTACAATGAAAATAACAGTAAAAATGGGTTCCAATGAGTAAACAACTGCAACTTTACTAAGTAACCTCCACAACGGATCTGGCCTTGCTCCTATCAGCACTTCAAAAAATCGGCCTAACATCCAATAAAAATAATACTATAAACTCTCAGTCTCATAAAATAACTCACTTAATCTTCATTCATTTACCTGAGAAAATAGGCTGAGACAGAGTGCACACAGTGCAAGCAGCAAGAGACACCCCACACACACCAAGTCTTAGCTTATGCTTCAGCAAAAGACTCCATAAAAGCCCCCAGCTTATCAATTTTTCCGATTCCTCCTCCGCTTTCCCGCGCGTCGCTTCCACTTTCGGTTCAGGCTCGCTCACAATCGGAGGTCCTGACACATACGCGCAAGAAATTGTGTTAATTTTTTTGGCTCTGGACTGAAGAGGCGGGAAATGATATAATTGGATATTGGCATTCCGTCGCCTCTGCTTGAATGGAGGCGCGTGAGGGTAGCGAAGGGGAAGGCGAGAGGAGCTTGTTTGGGGTAGTAGAAGGGTAGTTGCAGTTGCAGAGGCCATTGTTTGTTTTTTTATTTGCTTTGTTGGTCAGTAAGCATAGAACGAAACGAGGGACCAGCGAGCAAGATAATAGTGCCACTGCCTAGGGTTGAGCATGG
Source organism: Mercurialis annua (assembly GCF_937616625.2). NCBI lineage: Eukaryota > Viridiplantae > Streptophyta > Magnoliopsida > Malpighiales > Euphorbiaceae > Mercurialis > Mercurialis annua. The sequence continues at coordinate 76,007,389 of NC_065572.1, read as the reverse complement.
TTCGGTTTGGTTTAATATACTCTAAAACCAAACCATATTTTAAAGGAAAATATAAAAATCAAACTACACCAAATATTTATATAAAATTTTGGTTCAGTTAATTATTAACATTGGTTTTGGTTCGGTTTTATTTGGTTTAGTTAATATAAATTTAAATAAAAATTATATTTAATTATATAAAATAATTAAAATTATACATAATATTTTTTATTTATACGTGTGTATTAGTTTATATATTTTATTTTCATATATATATTTATACACATATTATATTTATATATAAATATTTCAATAAATAAATTTTATAATTATTTATACATATATAAATATTAATAAAAATAATATTATTATAAACTTCGGTTTTTCGGTCGGTTCGGTTAACCACTACTTTAAAGCAAACCAAAACCATAAACCATAAACCATATTTTTTTATAATTTGAAACCAAATCAATCCATTTTAACTATTTAACCAAACCAAAATTAATTTCGGGTTGGTTTTGATCGGATTAATGGTTTGGTTCGGTTTTTTCTCACCCCTAGCACTGCCAGCATTCTATATGTGGGATTAATTACACAATACCACCCCATATTTCTCCTAATATGCACTTTAGTTACCATTGCTTAGGGTGTAAATGAATTGAACCGCGCTTAGCTTTTGAGTGTTCATGTTCAGCTCATTTAGTGAACAAGGTGTTTATGTTCGTTCGAGTTTTGAACAGGATGTTACGTTTATTTAAATTTTATATTATTCATGTTTAGCTCGTGTTTGTTCATTTAGCTACTAAACGAACAAGTTTGCGAACGAGCTCGCGAACAAACTCGTAAAGAAGCTCGATAAACGAGCCCGTTCGCGAGTCCGTTTGTTTAACAACTAAAAAATATAGAACTCGCGAGCACACAAATACGTTGGTTTCTTATATTAAAACAACGCAGTTTTGTTAAACCTATGTAATTTTAGAGTTAATGGACGGACTGGCCGTAGCCAATCTGTCGGCAATTTATCGACAATAATACTCGTTAACAATCGTCGCTAAAGCATCGTCACAATGTGGCTTCCTCAACGATGACTCGGCAATTTAGCAAAGCAAATTTTCCGTCACCAAATTACCGACGGCTTGGTTTTTTCCGTCGCTGCATATTTAGCGATGACAAAACTACGTCAACCGGTAAATGTCCGTACGTTTTTAATAGTGACTTTCCTCATTTATCAACAACTTAAATTTTGCTAATTGATTATAATTTAATTTAGACAATTGTTTTAACATTTATGAGTTAAAAATTTCTCCCACAATTGACTATGTGCAAAACAAAAGTAAAAGTAAATCACAAATCAAGTCGACGGTGGCAAAAAAAAGTATAAAGGAAATAACTAGAAGCAAAAAGGTACAAATGTTGCCAATAGCTAAATATGTCGAAGGAAAAAAAAACTGGTCATAATCATTCAAACATTATACATTAAAGTGAAGATGCCGCAAGCTATACAAGGCATATGCTTGCCATAAAGAGTTAATAACACAAAGGAAAACAAAGACACACAAAAGGCTAAAATACTAACGTTTAAAAAGGAACAAAACCAATGCCCTTATCCAAAGATAAAAGCATACATCAAAATCACATGTGCTTACAAGTATGAGCAACAATAAAAACAGAAAGATGATACAGTGATACTGATAAATGTGTCCAAAATGCTCAAATAAATGATATTATAATATGAGCAATAAAGAGCAAAAAAGAAATTATCGAGGATTATCAAGATGTGTGTTATCCTCAGCTCTCAGCTCAACGGTTTTAGTCAGCGCTCCAAAAGTAGGATCAATGCGATGGTAAAGATATAGCTGTCGTATTGTCCCAATTAAATGAATCAAAGCAACCCGTTAATCGTGCATACTCCAAGGAATTGTGAGCATCCATCGATGCAAATTGGGAATCCATATGAACACCTATCGAGATCACACTAGTACTTAATGACTCGAGATGTGGTTCCACTAAAGACAGTTGAGAATCAACAGGGAACCTCAAAGAGTTAAAGCCCGAAAACTGAAGTTGAAAACATCGTTTTGTGAATGAGAGGACGACGCTTCAAAAAGGGTGCGAAGAAGAGGAAGGGGTAGGAGATATAGGAGGAAATTCGGCTTGAATACTCTCATCACGAGGAGCATTTTCCTTGCATCCAGGGGCGTAGCCAAGAATCAAAATTAAGGAGGGTAAGATAGAAAATTTTCATATAATATACAAAATCTGAGAATTTGTTGTAAGGGGGTCAATATGTAGTAATTTTTTTTAACTAATATGACAAGTTTTAAAAAAATTATTTAAAGAATTAGTATTTTTTTAAAAAAAATAAGAGGGGCAAATAACTCTGTTACCCTCTATGTGGCTATACGCCGCTGACACCATGTTGAGCCGCTATTCGAGTGATAAACCGGCCGATATTTATTTCACGAAAATCTTCTCCCTCAATATCAGTCGAGTGTGAATTTTCCAGCCTTCTCCTAACTTCTTTTTCGAAGCGATCGACAAAGGAAAAACGTGTTTAACCGGACACCACATAAAAACAATTCAAGCGGCTCATTCTCTCATTTGATTTTCTGCAAGCGGAAATAGAATAAATGAAAATGTGATAAAAATACCAAGTTGGCAGATCGCACTCTGATTGCCATTCGACTAAGAATTAGTCGAACGACGATTGTGACGAAAAAATTAAGAACCATTAAATTCATTTGGATTTGAGGCATAGCTCTCGGTTGGAAAACCAAAAATACCAACGAATTTTTTTTGGTAATCAAGTATGAATTGTTCCGCATTTCTAAAATATATGGAGTAAAATGAAATTGAGTTGACAAATTTGAATCATTATAGTACAAAATTATTAGTAGAAAGCCTAATACCTCAAAAAAAAAAACCGACCTTTTAGCTCCTTTTCAATTCTACTCTGACGTTGAAAACTTGACAATTTTATCCCATTTCGCATTTTTTCGTTTCAATTGTAATCTAAATTTTTATTTTTTCACAATTTTTTATTTAAATGATGAAATCGTTTAATTAACTAAGTTTAAAGATAAAATTAAATTTATTTTCATTCAAAAAAGTACAAATAAGTCTTTTATTTTTAAAAACTAGCTAAAACCTATAATCAAATTAAAATTAATTTAACTAAATCTAAATAAATTTTCAACATATACAATTAATATATACTAGACATGAAGAACGTTTTTTATTATTTTACAAACGAGAAAAACGTCAATTTAATATTTTAGAGTACAATTAAAACACAAAAATGCAAAGTAGGGTAAAATTGACCAGTTTTTAACATTAGGGTAGAATTGAAAAGGGGTGAAAAGGTCAGGGTTTTTTGAGGCATTAGGCCTTAGTAGGATAAAGAGTAGTTGTCAAATTGAAAAATTTATAAATATAATTACTTTAGATTTGAGTTATTAATAGCGTTGAGATGATTTGGAAAAGAAAAATTGAGAAGCACTTGGTAAATTATCTTACCGGTATCTAACCCCAAACAGAATTCCTTTTAAGAAAGGAAAGGAAATAGAAGAAACGACATCGTGTTGATAGACATTCTGGCGAGGCAAGGGGGCAGTTTAGTCACATCAACTGACAGAAATATTTTGGAGGTGTCAGTTTGTGAATCGTCCTCATTGTCACGAGATTGTGGACTGTGTGAAATTACATGTAGACCAGATTTGTGTGAACCGATGATTTGGAGGTCCACGTAGGTGTGAGTTGATCAACGGTGTGCATCAATGTGTGAGACGTACAAGGGTTGTATATGATAATTACTGGAGTCTTCGATATCTGTGACTGTAGCTCGTCTCTTTGCGTGGAAGCTGAAGTCTGAAGTGGGTCAGTTGGATCGGAATTAATGTGTGTATCACATCCGTTGGACACTTAAATTAGCCTCACTCATAGTTGGATGGCTTGGCTTCAATGGATTGCGGTGGTTTCTATAGCTCTGCTCTGTTTAGTGCGTGCTCTTGACGCGAGTGCTGGTGATGCTGATCCCATTTATCAGTAAACCTTTCTCTCTTTCTAATTTTCTTGTTAGTTCCTTTTTTAAGTTAGCTACATAATTGAAATGTCTGTGAATTGGATTCAGTACGTTTTGAATGCTTATTGATTTGAATGAAAGAATAAAAGATCCGAATACCTTATTATATGCTGTTTGATTCTGTTATCATCATTTTAGCCTGTGGTTAATTTATCAGGGATTGCTTGAGGCATTGTGAGAAAACAGGATGCGTCGGCGGAAAATGCTTCCAACATTGTAAATTCTCATCTGATGGAAAACCTATTGACGGCCCCTGGTATGTGCAAGAACCACTCTATCTTCAGTGGAAACACTGGGACTGCCTCAGTGATTGTCAATACCACTGCATGCTTACCAGGGAGGAGGAGAGACATAAACTTGGTGACAAGCCTGTCAAGTACCATGGCAAATGGCCATTTCAACGCCTCCATGGAATCCAGGTTCTTCATTTCTTCTTCTATACTCCTCTACAACCTAGCTACTTCAATATCTGAACCAACTGCTCTCTCTCTTCATAGGAACCTATTTCTGTTGCTCTCTCTGCACTCAATCTTGCTATCCAGTTCCATGGCTGGGTATCTTTCTTCATCCTTGTATACTACAAGCTTCCTTTGAGGCCAAATAAGAAGACTTATTATGAATACACTGGCCTCTGGCACTTCTACGCCCTACTATCAATGAACTCCTGGTTCTGGAGTGCTGTTTTTCACACTAGGTAAGTGCTCTTCCTAGTTAAACATACTGAAAGCAAAAATCATGACAAATATTTTATTCATTCCATGTTAGTGAGGTTTATAATTGCTGTATATCTTGTAATTCACTGTTTCCATTGCCCTTAACATTTTCACATATAATGGCTCTTCATATGACTTCAACTTGTGCTCCTCTCATTGAATGCCTCTAATGCCTGTAACTTTGCACTTCGCAACGGCTTCTTTGTATGTACATTACCTCTTTTGTTTTGCAGTCATCATGTTACTCGTATTCTGCTGCTGTGTGCTAAGTTTTTTGTCTTTTTAAATTCACCGCAGAGATGTTGAGCTGACAGAGAGGCTAGATTATTCCTCTGCTGTTGCATTACTTGGGTTTACCTTTATTCTAGCAATACTACGAGCTTTCAGCCTGAGAGATGAGGCTACAAGGGTCATGGTTGCAGCTCCCTTGTTTGCGTTTCTTATAACACATATCATGTATCTGAACTTCTATGATCTTGATTATGGTAATTCTTTCACCACTAACCATCACTCTGTATGATGAACCAAGTTTAGTCCTTGTTAAAAATTCATGATGCAAGTGGCTTTCTGTTTACAAGTAGCATCATATGTCATTGTACATGATTTTGTTTGATTAATTTCATTTCAGCTATTTTGCACTTCCCTGTTAATGTTCATTTGCCATTATGTCTTGATCAGTGTTCTATCCTTAGACATGGTGTTAGACTTAGTTATAAACTCACATCATAGTTAGCTCTGAACCCCTGCCTGACTGCCCCATAATTTGTTCTATGCTAACAACCCACTATTATACTAAATTTAAAAAATTCTATATTTGACTTTATGAAGTACTTACTTTCCAATATGTTTGCAGTTTTAATAATGAATGGCCTTCTCTCAATTGTGCTGCTATGATCTATGTCCCTCACAATGCAATTGCAATATATTATTATGCCCATTCTTTTCTCAAAATGCCTTGACATGTTGTATAACTGTTGGCCTTCTATTTGTTTGCTGACATTTACGATTGGACTTACTGCTTGGTTCTTGACTAAGCAATTACTTTTCATGGACAAGTTAGACTTCCTGCAAAATTATCACATTACTTGAGCGTATTCTGGTTGAACCTCCCCACACTCTTCATAAAACTTTCACGCCACAGAAAAAGTAAAAGTAGAAGTTGCCGAGAATGGTAATTATGTTTGTTGGAGATTGAAAGCAGTTGTACTATATGTTGGGAATCTAGGGACATAAAATTGTGGATGCTGGTAGCATTATGTTCTCTGTTGCTATATAGTTTACATGGTTCAACTCTTTTGCAGGCCTCAACTTTAAGGTTTGTGCCGCTATTGGTGTAGCTCAGCTACTAATTTGGGCAGTGTGGGCAGGAGTCGCTCGCCATCCATCTCGGTGGAAGCTATGGGTGGTGGTTGTGGGAGGAGGTTTTGCCATGCTCTTGGAGGTATACGACTTCCCACCATACCATGGATACGTTGATTCTCATGCTCTTTGGCATGCTAGTACCATCCCACTTGCATATCTTTGGTGGAGCTTTGTCAGGGACGATGCCGAGTTTAGGACATCGAGTCTGCTCAAGAAAACCAAGTAGCACCTCTCTAGCCAATCTTTGCATATTTTCTTGTCAGGCTGAACTACGTGTGGGATAACCACTTCCCGTTATATTTCCAGTGTACTCTTTTTTCCAGATGGTCACAGACAGCAGGTCCTTTCACTTTGCACTTTGATCTGTTATTTTCCCTGAAGTATGTGGTAAACTCATTCTGTAGTGGGACTCATAATTCTTGAGATGACCTGGCGTTTTTTCCCATATTAAGACATCAGGGTTGCAAAATGTTTTTGGTGTAAAGTGTGCTCTTGCTCATGGATGAGAGACTGTTTGTATCATGCACATAAATTATCCTTTGTTCTTTGTAATGTCTTTCTGTATGCTGTAACAAAATTACAGGTGGTGTATTCCTTTTAATTATCTTCAATCTTTGATTTATTTTAGTTTACTTATTTTGTTTTTTAATCCAATCGAGGAGCTTTGATTTATTTATTGAACGCCAAATAGGTTCGTGCTGGCTTCGATAGAAAATATTTAAATTTAGGCTGATAATCACTCGTAGTTTCAGATTTTTGGACCCTCCTTAAATCCCTCGAATTCCAGTTTTGGTCCTAAATTTTCTATTGTTCATTTTTTTAGGTACAAAGTCCATTAGGTTTTCTGAACGGATCTTAATTATGAGACAGCGCCTTTAAGCCTTCCATATTCAGACTATTCTCCATTCGAGCTGTGTAGGTCCCTTGCGGGAAGCAAACTCTGGCTCTAAGTTTTAAACGGCTGCATACATTAGTACGGATCGAACACGTGACCTCACTTAAAGTTAGAAGAACGCCTTACCAACTCATCTACATCTTGGGATTTCTACTGTTCATTTTAGACTAACATAATTAAACATTGTTGATGTGGCATTTACAAATAATAATAAATACACAACCAGCTCAGCAATATTAGAAATCCAATATTAAAAATTAAAAAATTCTAAAACTATACCCAGCCCTCCGCCTGCCGTCGTCATCACCCATTTCGGCTGCTCCCCTTCCACATGCCGCCACCCTTTTAGCAAACGCCGCTGCAACCCACTTCAACCGCCTCTGCTAAGAGGATGAACTGGGTTCGTCTTTCTAAATTCGTCCTATTCATAGGACGAACTGATTTATCTTCCTAAATTTGTCTCCTCATAGGACAGACAAATTCATCTTTCTCAGTTCGTCCTTTGTAGGATGAATCCAGGAGAAGGACGAATTGGCGGTGGCTAAAGTAGTGGAGGGAGGCGAAGACGGCATGAGTTGATTTTTTATTTAATTATTTAATTAAATTTATGTTTTTATTTTTTTAGTAAATATTTAATAAATTTTAAGATTTTTAGCCTTAGATTTTATAAGGCTATTTAGGGTTTTTTAAAATTTTAGAGTTCTTTTAATAATGTGTTAGCTGATTGTGTGTATATTTTTAAAGTGACACATCAACGATGTTTAACAGTGTTAGACTCAAATGGACGTATGAGCTTTACTAGCCTCAAAATCAATAAAATCAATACTCGAAAGGTTTACTGATCGAGATTGAAATTCATGGGATTTGGATCGAAAGTTCAAAAGTTGGAGACCATGTAAATTCTTACAATGAGAGAATACTAATTTGATTGTTTTTAGTTTAATTTTTTAAGAGTATTATTTTATATAGCATGCGTGTTATATTGTTTTACATTTTATAAGTAAATGATGAATCCAGTCATCTCGGCAGAGTTTAACCTGAAAAAGAAGGTAGATGGCTGATCGGACAATAGTTATCCGATTAGCTCCCTGATACTTAAGTTAATTTAGACTTAAGGGGAAATTATTTATGAATTGTAATTGTGTGTTTATGTATACCTCAAGCTTCTTTATATATTAGTAGTGAGTGAATACCCTGTAGAGTTTAAATAGGAAAGAGATTCATATTTAGCGTATGAATCCAAATAGGAAAAGGATTCTAATTTGGCATGTAAGTCTATTTAGGAATGAGTCTTTTAAATATGATTATACTATCTTGATAAGAAATGTGATTCATGTTCTTGTAAAAAATTTATGTCTTCTCTAATCTCCTTTGTCGTTGATAATGAATTATATTTAGATTCTTCAATGAGTCCCGAGGTTCGCCTCGGTGGGCGAATCCCACAAGTATCGGTTCATAATATTTATAAGGGAGAACCCTTCAATCTTAGATCATCTATATCCAGCTTTTCGGCTTTCAGCTTCTTTAGGAGTTTGGCAATTTTTTCCTCTAAGTCTTCCTCGGCTAAGTACGAGTTTTCTTTTTTATGAGGATTCGGCAGATTCGCATTCATCATCCCGATTTTTCTTTCTTGACGGCTTTTTCAGTTTCTTTTTCTTGGCACTTACTTTTCGCGGGAATGTCTTCTTTCTGTTTGTCCCTTCGCTCCTCTCGCCGTGAGTTAAGTCCACTTCTGGCTTCATCTTGGTTATCGCCGTTCTTGGTGGTGTTCCCTTGATTTTCCTCTTCTCTGTCTTCGTTCCTCTCGTCTTGATTTTTAGGAGTTCTGCGTTCATCATTATTCCTATTATTGTCGCTGTTTCTTCTGGTAGCTCCTTGGTTATTGGGGTTCCTCCTTTTATTCTTCGTTCTCTGTCGGCGTCGACTAGGTGAAATGGTGAATTGATCTCTTAACAGCTTCATGGTTTCAGCATGAGCCTCATTCGATATTTGGGCTTCCTCGGCCATTCTGTCCAAGTTAGCCTGGAAAGCTCCCAGCATCTTTTTCAGAATTTCATGGTAGACCTCCGGGAAGACCACGTTCGGAGTTTGTTCGTTATTCCCTTCCAGGTCAGGGAAAGTGATAGGATTGCTTCTAAAATAAAAGAACTATCAATAAGCAACTAAAGAGCAACCAATAATCAACTAAAAAGATTTAAAAAAATTACTAAAAAATATACTCCCTCCGTCTCAAAATAATAGGTCACTTTTCTTATTTTTTTTGTCCCAAATAGTTGTCCATATTCCTTATTAATCACAATATAAAATGTTGAGTTTTCCATATTACCCCTTATTTAAAATCTATCATTTATTGCCATTAGCTTAAAAAGTAAATTAGTTATAACATTTAATAAGGGTATGATAAAAAAAATGAACATAAAGTTGTAAAATTTTAGAGTATTAATTGCAACTGTGTGAAAAGTAGAAAGTGGAATATTATTTTGAGACTGAGGGAATAATTTTTAAACAACTTAAAAGTAAAATGTTAAATTAAAAAATAGAAGCTTGTAGTTAGATAATAAGAGGTGGGTAGAGAAAAACGTATTTATGAAAAAAAGAGTTAAAATAATGTACGCTCGAAAAAATAAATTTAGAAAGAGTAATTTTACAAAAAAGAGGCAGAAAAGGATAAGACATGTAATTTCCTCAATTAATATTAGTATTAGAAATATATGATTTCGTGTGTAGCTTCTCCAAATCAATATTGTTAGAAAGTCTATTTTTCTTTCCCTATACCCAACATATTCAACTCACATAAACCCTAAAAAATTTAAAAGACCAAACACCCTACTTCTCCAAAAATCTTATTTCTTCTTCATTTCTAAACGAAACAATCATCACTCAAAATGGCCAAGAACTCCAACCAAAAGAACAAGGATTCTTCATTAGTCCCCTCCGAGTCGAAACCAAGGAAATCCAGAAAAACCCACAAGAAATTCGCCATCAATAATATCATTCGTGCTAAAACTATTGATTGGCACTTCTTTGGTGATGATCAATTTTCTTTTAAGAAATGGTTCAACATTCAAGCATGGAAACAGTTCATTCAAATTGACACTGTAGTGTATGAAGGGCTGGTTACACAATTTTATAGTTCATTAAAGCCACCAACAATATTTAGCTTTAAAGTGAGACTCTGAGGCATACTCTACCACATTTCTCTCAAAACTTTGACTAAAGCTTACAACATTCCAAACTCAAGAAACCATGGCTGCCAAGAAGTCAGAAGTGGAAAGCGTTGTAGATTTTGATGAACTTAGCTTTAAAAAGTTAGTCACCAAAAACCACGAGATGAAAAAAAATCCGATGCAGTATGTTTATTTTCACTAACTCGTAAATTTAAATTGTTCATAAATTTATTACAAAATTCATTGCCCCAACAGTTGGCAGGTTTAAATATGTTAATAGTGTGCACTTATGTCTCATGTGGCATCTAGTCGAAGAGAAGCCATATGATCTGTGCTATTTGATTAGGACTTTAATGGTTAGTGCAACAAGAGGTTGCCCTATGATGTTCTATTGACAATTCATTTAGAACATCTTAGGGTGGATCTATCTCAAGAATCCTTTCTAAAAATCAATGACATTGATAGAATCTCAAGGTACTTAACTTATTGGACTAGGAAAAGGAGCTTTAATAATAATGGTCCTCATAGGGTTGTTAAAAAAGTTAAACAATTCAGGGCTGTTGAGAAAACTCCCTCTATTGTCAACATTATCACTAATGAAAAGGAGCACAACTCCTCTGAAATGCCTAAAAGAAGATCATAGACTATTTTTCTATTATATTATAGTACTTGTGTATCAGCCTTGAGATACTTTGTTCTCTATGTTCAGACATCAGTATCAACAGGCAGGGGTGGATCTAGACCAGGGCAGGCTATGGCGGCCGCCCCAGTTGACCGCCGGGATTTCATAGGACTAGCAGAGGCACGGGAGAAGTTAAATTAACAGAAACATGCATATTCCTAAACGTTGTAACGTAGAACACAACGTAGAAGCAGTTACTTCTCATAAAATGCATGAGGCCAGGGATTTGAGTAAGATGATATCTGATCAAACAAGTAACATTAACCATGAAAGAGGAATTCAGAAGGGAGTTCAGGAGCAATAAAGTACAGTGTAAGGAAAGAAACATGTTTGTTATTGTAGTTTTGATGGAGGAGAAGCTTCTGCAAAAGAAAATCCAAAAAATGTGATGTCCAAATTACTCCATGAGTTTACAAAGGAAAGAGACGAGGGATAGAAAAAGTGCGACTTTATAGGCATTTTTCATTGATTTCTATTTTTTTTTCTAGATTCATAATTATCGTCCTTTCCAGTTTTATCTGTTGCAATTCTTGTTTTTTCTTTTTGTGTAAGAATTTTCTCCCTTTACGACAAATTCCTACATTCTAATTGGAAGTAGGATTTATTAGAGCAACAACTAATAGTCCATAAATTATGATGTGCAATTTATACCCAGCAATTTATAAGTTGAGGCGAACAAGAGTTCCATGGACAGTCGAGGAGGAAAAGATACTTAAGGTACGATAAGCACACAATTTATTTATTTACTATTAGAACTAGGTTGATATCAGCGTGTTGTGCGAGCGAAATTAATTAATATAATAGTCATATGTATATTACAAAGCTAATTACTAAAGTAAAAGATAGTAATGGTCAATCAACTAAATTGCAATTATAAATTAGTATGAAAATAATTGATATCATATAAAAATTCGTGCTAGCCGAATGAATTGGACGTAGATCAGGTTTAGACTCTGATTTTGGCTCTTAAAAGCTAATGCCATAATAGGGTTTTAACATTATTATTCTCCATTTCACTTAATATTTTCCATTTTATGTCCCCAGACAAAATATTTCTCGTTTTATGTCTGGGGATCACCAACCCGCAATTACATATTGCGGGCTGGTGTTATAATACACATGATTATAGGTGCATTACACTAGCCCGCAATATGTAATTGCAGGTTGGAGTAGAATGTTTTTTAGGGTAGCAATTTTCGCGCTCCACGAGTTTATTTCTGCACCCCAAAATTCATTAAACTATCAATAATACCCTCAAAACTTTCAAGCTTTTGGTTCTTTTTTCTAATAATACCTATTCCCTCTCAGCTAAATATACACTGCCAGTAAATATTGGGTAGCGATTTTCGCGCTCCATGAGTTTATTTCTGCACTCCAAAATTCATTAAATTATCCATAAAACCCTCAAAACTTTCAAACTTTTGGTTCTTTTTTCTTTTTTCTAACAATACATATTCCCTCTCAGCTAAATATACACTGTCAGTAAACATTTTGCACCTTCACATTTCTTCTCTCTTCCTTATGGTCCTTTTCTTTCTAGTTTTACTTTTGTCGCCATACTCTGTTCTCGGCTTAACTATAAAAACATTACTATTTGATCACTAAATTTTAGTTATTATTTTTTAATCAAAATTACTACATCAAATTATCATTTTCGTACCCATCAAAATTTTAAAAATTAAATTGATTATACCTAAATACAAAGAAAATAGTTATAATTTACTATACAAAATTTAATTAAGGCTCTATATTTTTATTTTTATAAACCACTCATTCAATAATCACATTCATTAATATAATTTATATATAATATATAAATAATAACATATAAAATTTATATAATATATTAAAAATAAAACTTCAGTTTTGTACAACTTTAATTACATTGAAAATTTTACAAAAAAAATACAGATTTATAATAATTAACCTTATTCAATTGAGAAAATAACAAGAAAACAACAAGAATGATTCGCTATTTCACATAATACAATATTAATTAGTTTGTTTACTTTATTACAATTTTCTTTTCATAAAATACCAACTTCCATTATTTCTTTTCAACAAACACCACCTTTCTTCCAAGCCAACAAATATACACCATATTAAATATATAAAATCCAAAAATACCCTTACTATTTGAGCAGGTGCATGTGCACCTGCTGTAATGAATCACGCGCGGGTCATTCTTAGTAAAGTTAATGGTGCACCTACTTAACAAATTTCAGGTGCACCTTGATACATTTTTTTTCTTTTTTCTATATAAAATATATTTATATATTCATTTAAATTATACAGAAAAATTATTTATTATATTTAAATTATAAAAATATTAATTTTAATTTTAATTTTAAAAATACAAATATATTACTTTTTTTGTTTATATTTTCGATACATATTTATTACGTCTCTCATATATTATATAATAAATTTTTTACCGATATATATATATATATATACATATATATATATATATATATATATATATATACATATATATATATATATATATATATATATACATATATATATATATATATATATATATATATATATATATATATATATTGAAGTTGTTGCGTACGAAGCAATTTGCGCAAAACGAACCGAACCGCGGGACTCGGTGATTTCTTCCGTGGGCCTAGATGGACGACTTGTGCGGATACCCGTTTGATGGTGAGGCGACCTTCCCCTTCGCATTGCATGTTTTGCTTTCAATTATGTTGAACGAAGCGTGACCATGCTCAGGCAAATGGAGCGGCGCGTGCTAATCTAGCCTCAAATTTCACGCACATTCTGCGTAATGCAGCCGAACCATGCTTAGGTGGCCGGAGCGGCACGTTATATATATATATATATATATATATATATATATATATATATATATATATATATATATATATATATATATTTGATAACTATTCGATTGTTCGAAATTATTTCTTATTTTTTATATATATTTTATTACATATATTTTTTTATACTTATTTGATACATTTTTGAGATGTGTCGAAATATTTTTATATATATTATATATATTTTTATATATATATTTGATACATCTCCGATACATTATAGGTATATTTTTAAAATTTATTTAATAGATACATCTCTAATACTTTTAATTGAAATTCGAATATTTTTTTAATATATTTTTAATACATCTCTGATACACAATTTATACATGATAGATACATATTTGATACATTATTGAATTAACCGACTAATTTGATTTGATTCGTTTTTATATTTAAATTTTTTTTATAAATATATATGTAATAATACTAATTAAAATGAACTAATATTTTGTATATATTTGATCGGTTCAATTTCATGGTTTGACCGGAAGCCCAAGGTGGAAGAAAGGAAAAAAAATGAGTAGAAGTGCAAAATATTAGATAAATATTTGATACATCTCGGATACATATATGATACATTTCTCATACATAATTTATACATGATAGATACAAATTTGATACATTAATTGAATTAACTGACTAATTTGATTGGTTCGTTTTTATATTTAAAAAAGCTTATAAACATATATGTAATAATACTAATTAAAATAAAATACATATATGTTTATAAGCTTTTTTAAATATAAAAACGAGTTGTTTTGTTTATATTTGATCGGATCGGTTTCATGGTTTGATCGGAAGCCCAAGGTGGAAGAAAGGGAAAAAATGAGTAGATCGGATCGATTTAATGGTCTGATCAGAAGCCCATGGTTTCATGGTTTGATCGGATCGGTTTCATGGTTTGATCGGCAAACAGCTAACCCTGGTTCGACTCCGGAGCGCGAGTAGTTGAATAGTCTAAAAATAAATCATACGTTAAAATCGCTCCAACCCCTAACTCTAAGAATACTAGACACCACGTAGGACTAGCACAAAAAATAAGTCAGATAGAATCACAGAGAAATACAATCTCACTTAAATTATAATGCCGTAAATAAATCAAGCCTATTGAATTCATATTTAAAATTCATCTGAAATATTAATTAAATAATATTTAATTAATAAATAAAATCATTTTCTCAAATAGTGAGATAGCCGAGTTTCTTAAAACTATCAAAATAATCCCACATGTCGGGCGACCCAAGTCTAACCCGACCCAACCATAAACCAGAGTTATAAACCATAGTTTATAATTTAATATTTAATAAAATATTAATCCATATTAAAATAGAACTCAATAGCTTGAAACCCAAGTAATTAAATATTACCGGCAAAATATCTCAAATAATTAAACAACAAAATAAAGCTAAAATTTAACTTTAATCCCAAAGACAGTCTAGACAAAAAATCTTAAATTATCGATTAAATAATAATTAATAATAATTATTAATTTAATTTTTAAATATTCAAATATTATTTTTAGGCCTTAAAAATAATATACTAATTTGACAAATTTTCAAATTAAATGGAATCTCCAATTTCTCATTTAATATATTCGATTATAAAATCATATATATAATCCATAATAAGTTTAATATTAATTTAAATTTAAAATATTAGTGCCCAAAGAAAATATCAAATTATAAATAATATTATTATTTAAATCGCTAATTAATAGTCGAAATCAAATCCGTTGATTAAATTCAAAACTCATTTATAAAGAAGTAAATAAATAAGTTAAGGAATTTATAGGTTTTAAGCAAAATAACCTAAGGATCAACCATGCACATTAACCATCTTCCTCACTTCAGAACAGAATTCAAATAGCAAACCCGTCAACCCTTAAGCTTATATTCAGAACTTAAATTTGTTAATCAACCATGAAATCCAAACTAATCAAAGCAACAACATAATCCCACATTTGATAAGATCACAATTTCTAATCAATAAACTGAAACACAACACCTTGACAACAACTAAATGATCATTGCCGAGAATTTTAAGAACAACGCACATAATCTTAAAACGATGAGACAACTTCAAACTGAGTTTAGACAGTAGACAGTTAACATTTCCAAAGGTCTATAATCACTTGAATAACAAAAATCAATCCAAGAGAAAGAAAAGAAATCGGCAGAAAACGATTTACACGTTGACTGTTAATAACAAAACTAAATGGTGAGGCGGCGGCGATTACTACGGGTTCGTTTACGTACCGTTTGACGAAAGAAAAGTGTAGAATCGTAGAGGCGTGAGTCTACTTTCACGGGGAATGAACAGAACTGATTTCGATCTCCGAACGGCTGCGAAACGGATTGAAAAACGAAAGTATCGTTTTAGAGCCAAAATATAAAATAACTTGAAAACGGTAAAACGGTGGCGATTGATACGGGTTCGTTTACGTACCGTTTGACGAAAAAAAGTTAGGATTTGTAGATACGTGAGTCTTCTATCGCTGGAAATAAACAAAACTGATTTCGATCTTCAAACGGCTGTGGAACGGGTTGAATTAGTAAACTGTCGATTTTTGTATTAAAACAGAAATTTACACCAAACGGTGAGACGGCGGCATCTATAACAGAAAAGAGAACGTACTGTTATCTGAAAACTAAGCACGGACTTGTAGAGGGCTGAGTCTACAATCTCTAGAATCAAACGGAACGCAATTTGGTGCTGAAACGAGAGAGATATTAATTTCAAATGGAAGCAACGTAATTGAACAAAACTGGGTTTGTGAAGGAATGAGCTTACTGATGAGGGCGATGGAGTTTTGATGAATTTCAGAGATGTAAGGAACACAAATACGGCTAGGGTTTATGAGAATTCAAGGGAATAAATAGAGTTTGGATCGTGAAGTTAGAAGTTGGAGATTTTGGGGCCGAGATACAAGGGGGAAGGGGCTTCAGAATCGAGCCTCTACACGATTCTAAAGCAGGTTTCAAACGAGACTTGCAGGTCTCGTTCGAGACCTGCCAAAATTGTGAAGTCTCGAACGAGACTTCCAATTCTCGTCCAACACCGAACCAAACCAGGTCTCGTTTGAGACCTTTGGTTCAAACGAGGCCTGGTTCAACCCAATACTGGTCGAACCACGCCCAACCCGGACTTGAATCAAACCAAACTCGAATTAAATCACAAAACAAATTTTAATTATGTAAACGACTAAAAATGTTATCGGAACTCGCAACTTAAATTTTAAGTTTTTACGGGATATTACAGTGATACATTTCTGATACATAATTTATACGTGTTTAAAAAGACTATTGTCAAATTACGTTGGAAATTGAAAAATTATCAAACATATAATTTGATACATCTCTGATACATATACGATACATATTTAATACATCGCTGACACATTTTTGATTTGTCAAGTTCTATAGTTTCAAGGACTGCCATCATTGGAGTATTATTTGTAGAGTGGATACAAATCTGATATATTCAAATACATCATCGTCAAATTCTATAAAAAAAAAATATAAACATGATGGACACATTTTACGCTTTGGTTACCGGCGAACGCTTCAAAAGGCGACCCTTTCGAGTTTCCGGCTCTTTCCTAGATTGAAGTTGGCCTTTCGTCGCCCTACCAAACGAAAGAAGTCACTATCAAGCAGCTTGCCCTACTGAAGTAGAAAAGGTGCGCTCCGCCCGGTGACTAAGAAAGAAATGGGTTTGCGCTTGAATTGAAGTGATGAGGTCGCAAAGAGGGAAGTAGGGCTCCTATTGACTAAAGGTTGGTTCTGCGGAGCGCTCGTTAACCTTACTGTTCTCTCTGCTGGGGCCCCCTATTGCTCTAGCCATAAGCTATGGCAGCTCCAGCTGGCAACCACAGGGGCCCGCCCTGCGAGGCCAGAGTGGGCTCCGCAGT
Organism: Mercurialis annua; assembly: GCF_937616625.2. Classification (NCBI taxonomy): domain Eukaryota; kingdom Viridiplantae; phylum Streptophyta; class Magnoliopsida; order Malpighiales; family Euphorbiaceae; genus Mercurialis; species Mercurialis annua. The sequence goes on along the minus strand of NC_065572.1, from coordinate 75,989,745 downwards.
CAGCCCCCATTCGAATTTCGGGGGTCTTTCGCTTTTGCCAGATCTAGAGAGATACTACGAGTCCTCCGTCCCAGATTCCATCGCCGCGGCCATGCTACCTCGATGGATCATCGTATTTTCAATGCTCGGTCTAAGCAAGTTCATCTTTTAAGTTAAGTTAGTTAGGTGGCTCTTATCTTTTCTTTTGACCGCCCTTCGCCAGTGTGACAAAACAAGCGATTGCTTTGATAAGTTTAGTTATTACAAAAGGGCTGTAGTTGCCACTTTAAGACTCTATCAGCTTCTTTTGTGAGAGCAAGGGATCACCCAACGAATAGACGAGCTCAAAGGAGGTAGGAGAGAGGGAGGCAAAAACCATGCTTTCAGAGAAGTTGCGGTCCGAATCTTATCTGAACTGCGAGAATAACTGACTAAGCCGTGCCATAAGGCCCATTCTCCAACTCCAAACGGGACGGGGCCAAGCCTTTAGGTTGTTTAAGGAGGTTGGGTGACAGATCGGCCATAGGAGTACTCCGGGATATAAACCAGGGCATGTATTTAATAGATACATTGCTGATACATAATTTATACACGATAGATATATTTTTAAATGTATTTAAATAGATACATGATAGATACATTTTTACTAAATTATACACTGTATATTTTTTTACATATATTTGTTTGTTACATCATTGATACATAATTATTTATTATAGTTAATTAATTATATATATGTATACTAATTAAAATAAATTTTTTTAGTGCTTTAATAGACTATATTTAATTAGTTGCTGCATAAATAATTTAAATTATTTTATATATATTTTAGATAAATTATTTTAGATGAATTTAAATATATTTTAAATTAGTTGCTATATAAATTATTTATCTTATTTAAAAAACAAAAAAAATATATAAGGTCATTCTAGTGCACTGTTCATGGCGCATAACAGTGCACCAATTGGTGCATTGTTCACGCGTCAGCGGGCTTGACGCACTGCTGACGTCAGCAAGGTGGTATTTATGAAATATTTGTGGTGCGTGTGTAATAAGTCTTTTTTTTTTGTAAAGTTTGAAAATGGTAGGCTCCTTTCTTGTATTTTTGTGATAT